>NW_023460108.1:0-42635 GCF_013731165.1 Rhagoletis pomonella
GTACATACATACATATTTATGCCCTTATGTATATATACATATGTATGTATATTTTTGTAGATACATACATATATCAATGGGTATGTATTGCATATTTACGAGGATACAAGCGGACTAGTAAAGCTCATTTTATTCATTGGAGTAGTTACGAGTGCAGGCCACTTAAGAACTGCTGCCTTTTCGTCAAAAGGAATAAATAAAACAACTTAAAAACAGCTTGTGAATTGTCAAAGCAGTTAAATAACTGATATAATCGCCACAAAAAATAAATCGCAAAATAGTGGTCACAATAATTTGCAAATGCAGATGGCTGGTAGGTTAGAGAAACCGAAGAACTAAGTATTACAGAATAAGTACGCAAAGAATTAAAAAAATAAGTGAAAACAAAAATAAATAATAAAATAACCAACCAAAATTCTTGATTCATCGGTATTTTGTCGCCACTTTTGTATATATATATGCAATACATAGTGTGTACACATTATTCAGTTTTTTTTTGTAAAATGCATTTAAGCAAATTAAAATTGCAAATTTTTCACGCAATAAATTTACATTACTCCCACGAGGAGTGTGCAAAAAACAACTTGCACTATATATATCAACAGATTCTGCAGCCCGTTAGTTGTCAATGTCAAAGTGAATTATGCGCCAATAACTTATGCAAATCTTTGCTAAAGGTGCAAATAATTAATTCTTTCAAGAAACAGTTACAATTAGTCATAGATTTGGTATGCAGAAAGGAAAAAATATAAGAAAACTTTACTGAAGGAGTTTTGAAGTGCATATAAATATGTAACAAATAAATCGTTGAATACGCTGCTTGCAGAGACTTCTCAGAAAGTAAGGAACCAATATGACGGCAGAAAAGGTACTAAGATAGTAAAAAGTCTTTCGCAAGACAAATGAAAGACAGATGCAAGACATTTCGAAAGACTTTTGTTATTCTACCACAAAAGTCTTAGAAAAAAAGTCTCTCATTCACCACTCGTGGTGAAAAGTTATTTTGAGAGAAAGTACTTGTACTAGAAAGTACTAGGACTGAGCAAAGCCGAGGCGTGCCACGCGAGAGATCCGAGTTCAGGCCCTCGAGCAGCGGATTTTTTTTGTATTTCTAATTCATGTTTTAAGTTTAATTTTCTCTCAGTTATTATATTTCATTCTTTTAAAAATAAATTAAATATTTTTAATTTAATTTAATTTTTAGATAGTTAGTTTTTTATTTTTTCTTTTTAAATAAAATTTTTTTCTAATTTTTAGATGTCATTGTGTTTAAAATGGTCTTTTTTTTAATTTCATTTAATTCTTACGAACCTATTTTATTTTAAGTTATATTTTTAGTATTTTTACTTTAATTTTCTTTTAGTTTTAGACTTTGTTTAAAGAAAATTCTTTTCTAATTTCATTTAAAGTTATGATTTTTAATAAATTTATTTCTTCTAATTTTCAATTTAACTGGTTTTTCTTTTGTTAATCAAATTTTTTATAAATTTTTATATTTTATTGTTTTAAAAAAATATAAATTCATCTGTTTTATTTCGTTTCTCTTTTATTCCATTTTAGAATCTTGTCTTATTTTATATATTTTTGGTCTGTTCTTAATTTAATTTTCTTTTACTTTATAGATTTTGTTCTAAAAATCAAAATATTTTTTAGTTTTATTAAAGTACTATTTTCTACTTTTTTGATTTTTTTCATTTCATTCTAAGTTTTTATTGTTTCCAACATAATATTTTTTATTTAGTTTATTTGATTTTAAAATTATTCATAATATATTTTGTTTTATTAATTTTTTTTATTAAATTGTCTTATAGAATTAATAATTGTCTTAGAAGAAAAATATATACATATATATTTTTTTAAATTCAATTTTTAAAAATTTAGTGCTAAAATCTTTATTTTAGCTATCTAGCTTCTGCGAAGATAAGGTCTACTCACTATGATCAAGAAGTTCAGATAGCTACTCATGTCTTGTGGGCACATGCCCCTCAGATTTAGTGGCTTGCTTCGGCATATCGCTCGAATTTGTGATGGGCGTAAAAGTAATTGCCTCCTTTTCGTCCGCGGTGTTGCCGTCTCAAAACTTCTTGAGGTTCCTGTGGAGGTAAATTATCTTCCCTTTTTACCTTGCCTTTATTAGCTTAGGTTGAAACTATGTAATAATGCTGCGCCTAAAAAATAGCAATCTTAATTCCAAACGCTATAACATTCGCTGTAGATATTTTTTATCACTATTTAAAATGCCCGAAGGAACACCAAGTGCACCTAACAACATGCTAAATATATCTAGCATGGTTTGGCTGATTACACATTGCGTATGCTACTTTTTCGTGTTGTGTACATTTAGCTCCCACTGCTTTTAATTTAGAGAATTTGGCGGCAAAAACTAGCCATTGTCAGAATTCCGCTACTGAAGACAGTACGAATGGAAATTTCTTTACAAACCTTGCCTATTTTTAGGCGCAGCAAGAATTACTTCAAATTGCCGACTGTGACCAGCTTAAGTTGCCATTGTAATAAAATCGTGTTTTTAGTTTTTTAAACTACAATTTTATTAGCGCATTGCATAGGTCTGCTCCAACACTCAAGTTTTCTTCAAACCCTGCTGCAGTTGTCTTATCCTCGCAATGCACAACGAACACCGTTGTTCTGTTATGAATACCATAGAAAAGTAATGGTTTATCTATTATGACGTTCTGGAGTGCTTTCAGCTCGTTCAACTCCTGTGCCTCTGCGGGGTAACAACACCAGTCGGATCCATTTAAGAGTCCCACAATTGCTTTGAAGTTCACCATAAACATTTTGAGCTGCTGTTGGATTAGCATAATTTCCCTATATCCTAGACTACCTGATCAAAAAGGCACAATCCGTTGGTATTTGGTGGTCTTGGAATTGTTTTCCCATTCTAAAGCGGTTGCGGATTCATACGGTTGCCGGCCTCGTTCAGTGTGTTTCGCGCTTCATCACTCTTCTGTGGGCGTGAGTCTGCCGGAAAATCGCTGATGATGCTGCGTGATTCGCCATAGTTCATATTCAGAGCAAGTTTTAACGCGGAGTAATTGGTCGGAAGAGGCTCAATGCCTCGTCATTGATCTTCCGGAGTTCGTTTTAGGCAGTTTAGTCCCTGGACGATCGATATCTTCTGTTATATCTAGAGCGTTTACTGATGGTTTATTGAGTGGGAAGGTCATCCTTAGTTAGTGTTCTCAGGCAAGTTTAACGATCGAACTAAGCACGGCACAAGAAGCCAAACTTCAATCCGTTGATAGACTTTTATATTTGAGCTGCACTTAAGCGCCCTTCCTCCACGTCCAGTTGGCCGCCTTGGCAGAGAGAAATCACCACTAGCGCCTTCCATTGCAGCACTCCAGGCAATATGTAAGTCTATACATACATCCGCCTCCATATCAATTGGTTTCACTACCACCTACTGTGCGAACACAGACGACAAAATGTCAAATCGAAATTTGTGAGCTGTTAAAAACAATCGAAGTGTGGATGGCAAATATTTTATTGCAAAAAAAAAACGAAATTTTATTTATTTACATGCACCGAAGCCAACAACATGCAAGGCAGAATTAATAAAACACGAGACATGTAGAAACCCCAACTAAATTCCACATCGGCGAACAACAAGCCACACCAGCAGCTAAAGGAACAAATTGCCACCACAGCAGCAGACGCAGCGTGCTAAAGTTTATCAGCGCAAAGCGATCGATACATCAATATGGTCAATAAAGTCACACTGGGCAACAAGCGATGCAACAACAATACACAAACGTTGGGCTCATGTCCGCGATACCCACACATAAAATTGTATGCAACAAGCAACAAGCAAAAGCCACAGCAAGGCGCTTCTTTGTTGCGGTGGCATGTTGCAGGCATAGCAGCGGCAGCAACCAACAACAACGGTTGCAACTGCAGCTCTTTGCTGGTGTTGTTCTTGTTGTTGCCGCTGTTGCGCTTGCCTTTTTCGCGCTAACAAATTGAAATTTAAGAAGTTCGGCTGCTGTTTGTTTCTTTTCTTTGTTGCAACTGTATGTTGGCTAATTTATATTGTGTTGCTGGCATTGTTGCGTTCTGAGGTAGTAGTAGTCGTAGTAGTAGTTATTGTTGTTGCTGTTGCAGCTAGCACTACACAATTGTTGTTTGTATGCCTGTTGCCAATGATTTTGTTGTCACAGTACAATGGTCGCACTGCTTGGTTTGGTTTTATTGCGCTTCCTGTCTGTCTGCCTGTTTGTGGCGCATTGTAAGCGCGCGATCGCAAATTTTCATACAGAAACAAAAGCAATAACAAAAAAATAAATATGTAAGAAAATAAGAAAAATTTATAAAAATATACAAAGTGACTAACAACATTGGCTCGCCGAAGCATCAATGTAGCAACTAAACGAATTTCGGCAGGGCAGTCCAAACAGTTTGAGGCTTAACTTTAGCGGTTACACTGGGAGGAATTTATTATTTTATCAGGCATTGGCTTGTGGTTTTCTTCTCCATATTTCTAGAGTCGAATGAAAAGGCTTATCAACTAATTGTTTTTTTTTGATAATTTATAAATTAGACAGAATATTTTGGTATTTTAAAAGTGGCCTTAATTTGTTGGCCAATGAAAGTGTACATTTAAACATTAGACATAAATTTTTGTATAGTTTGAAACTGTTATCTACTTTTTGAAATTTAAAATTTTTTGTAATTCTAAAAACCGGACTAAAATTTTGGTAATTTAAAAAATGGACATAATTTGGGCATTTAAAAATCAGACACGCATACATTTTTCAATGCATTTAAAAATTGCAAATCACTGAGTATATATTTCTGGATATTTAAAAAATGGACAATATCTATGTCGTTTTGAGACTGTACATAATTTTTCGCACCCTGAAGGACAATGTATGTCTTTGGTCATTTAAAATATGGACATAATTTTTGCATCGTTTAAAAACTGGATATCGTTTGTTTTTTTATCATTAGAAAATTTAGGCGTACTTATTTTTATTTAGAACATAAGTTTTGGCTAAAAATGAAAAAAAAAATTGGATAATTTAAGACTGGACATAATTTTTCCATAACGTTAAAACTTTTCATAAATTTTTGGCCATTTAAAATATAGGCATAGTTATTTGAAACTTAAAATTTTTTAGTAATGGTGATTTTGCAACTGGTAAATATGCTTTTGTTCACTTAAATGCCGGACATATGAACAACTTTGGTAAGTTGAAACCTACGGATATATTTTTTGGGTATATTAAAATTTTGCATAAACTTTTTCAAAAACTGGGCATAATCTTATGCTCATTTAAAAATGATTTTGAAACTGGACATAGATTTTTGGTAATTTGAAAAGACATTGAAAACTGAACATACTTTTCTGTTAATTCAAAAACTGGACATAATTTGTTGGTTAATTTAAGAACAGGCCCTTCTTTTTTTGCTCATTGAAAAACTGGGTAAAAATTATCTGTGACATAAAAAGTGAACATAAATTAAAAATTTTGGTCATTTAAAAACTGTCATAAAAGTCATTCAAAGCTGGGCATTCATTCTTGCAAATTTAAAAATGGGTTTTAATTTTGCCCATTTAGAAACTTGTCATCAATTTTAAGCCATTTAGGGATTAGACATATATATTTATTTGTTAATTTAAAAACCGGGAATAAATTTTTCGTCGTTGAAAAACTGGATATAAATTTTTTTGCTAATATAAGATGCGTACATGCATTTTTTTTAGAATTTGTACTTTAGAGGCACAATTTTTTGGTCGTTAAAAACTGAATTTTTGAATTTTTGGTAATATAAAAAAATAACATAAATTTCAAATTTCGGTGACTTAAAAATTGGGCATAAAAGTAGCATTCATTTCTGTTCCAAAGCTTGGCATACATTTTTTTTTGGTTATTAGGAAACTGAATATAAATTTTTGCTTTTTAAAAAAATTTAAAAAAAAACGTGTTTACATTTAAAACCGGGAATTTTTTGGAGAAATATACATAATTTTAGAACATTTTAAAACTAAGCATGAAATTTAAGCCATTTAGAACATAATTGCTTGTTAATTTAAAAACCAGGAATACATTTTTCGTCATAGAAAAACTGGACATAAATTTTTGGTAATAATTGGTCGATTACAGCGAATAATTTTTGGGAATTTTGAAAAATTAACTTAAATATTGGTGTTCGAAAACTGAACTAAATCCTGCCATAAATTTCGATTCATTTTATTTTTTTTTTGTGATATTTTTTTAATAACTTAATAACGGGAAATAAATTTTTGGTAGGTAAATAAACTGAATATAATATTCGTTAATTTGAAAATAAAGCATGCATTTTGCGTCATTTAAAAATTTGACATAATTTTTTAGTAATTTAATAATGGGACATACATTTTTGGTAATTTCAAAAACTGGACACACATTTTTCGGTAATTTAAAAGTGGGCAACGATTTTTCACTGTGTATCAGCAATGTCTTTCTTAACCCACATCCCTCGCGCTATTTTATGCAAAGGGCGATCCTCCTGAGTTCCTCAACCTCTACGCTCCTACACCTCTTCTGAACCACAGGGAACTCTGTAGCCGCTGGTTGAGGCACATTTGAATTTTTATTTTTTTATTTGTATGCTTTTCCCGTTTTTTATTTGCTTTTAACTGAAATCTTAGCCTACAAATTGCAGATCACGGTTTTCATGTCGTACATGTAAATTCATGGCTACTGTTGTGTGGCATGCCACCACGCCACTGGTCACTTCACTTTTATCAGCCACAATTGTTATTGTTGTGGTTGTTATTGTTGCTGCAGTGCTGTGAAGGAAGTTTCCTAGCTTACGATTTCTATCCAAAATGTATCGAATTTTCGAATGCTCGTTTTAAAATCGCTTAGACTTTAGCAAGTAAATAGTAGCAGCCGTTTTTTTTTTGGCTGTTTATTTTTGTGTTGTAACCACTGCATACATATGTACGTATGTATGTATGTGAGATAGTACCGCATCATACGATTTTATTTATTTACATGCGAGGCAACAATTTACCGCGTACAGATATATTTAGAAGCGCATAAACCCAACAACGAAGCTAACAACTTTGTATTTTAGAATGTCACACATTGACCATACAACGGGGCTGTTGTAATGATAGTTGCTTCTGCTGAAGTTGTTGTTGCTGTGAACATGTAACAAGTGACAGTGGCAGTTACATAAGCAGGAAAGCAATTGTGATTTGGTTTATTTGTGAGTTGCATTTATTTCATTTCGGTCTCTGCAGCCGAGTGGTTAGAGATGCGTACTTGCTGCTACTTCAGAGGACCTGGGTTTGGCAAAATCAAACCTGCGTTGCTCGGACCTCAAGCCCAAGGCAACTGTAGAGATTTGCGTTCTGGACTTGATAAATATAAAAACGAGGTCTTAGAGGAAGTAAAACGATCTTTAAATATTAAACAAGAGGAAATAGCAGACAGCAAGTAAACGCCTTCATTTTACTCTACCTGAGCCGGCATGGATTAAAATTGGCAGGGCCAGTTGTAAAATACGGCTCTGAACAAAACTCAAGCGCTGTCTCCGTTGCTGTATCGGACACTTCGTAGTGTGGGTCGGTAAAGGTGCAGGCGGAAAATACTTAGAAATTATACACCAAAGCAAGCAAGCTAAAAAAGTAATTAATCACCTGCAGCAGTGTTGAAGGATATATGACGCTTTGAAACGCTCGCAGCTACTCCTCGACATAAAAAGCTCACGCTTGACCCCAAAACTATTCACTCATACATAGATGGAAAAAGAAGCAGTTAGTTAAAACCAGTAAAGGCAATCCAACCACACGCACAGCATTCCGCGCTCTATGTGTACCAGGCAGAGTAGGTAAGCTACTAGAAAGTGTTCTTTAACCTCGTCTAGCAACAGCTCTTGATAACGGTGGAGGGCTATCAGATCAGGAAAATGAACAATCGGATCTATTGGATCTGTCATAAGCAGCGTAGATCAGGACACAACGAGCATGCCTCCGTGGTACTATTACTCCAAAGAAATTGTCTATCCCGGGCTAAAAGAAAGTATGCAGTGGATGTGGAAATGAATGACAAATATTGTGCCAAGGTTAAAATATGGACAGGATCAGGAAAATGAACTATCGGATCTATTGGATCTGTCATAAGCAGCGTAGATCAGGACACAACGAGCATGCCTCCGTGGTACTACTACTCCAAAGAAATTGTCTATACCGGGCTAAAAGAAAGTATGCAGTGGATGTGGAAATGAATGACAAATATTGTGCCAGAGTTAAAATATGGACAGTGATTATAAATATGGAATATCGTAGAAAAATTATGTACTCATTCGCATCCGCATACCGAAAGATGCCCAAGCCTGCCGTACTAGTCACAAGCGACACGACACCTATACATATGTGCAAAAAACTTAAGATAGACAAAACTTTTGCTTTCTACGACAACAAAAAGATGACACAAATACTGGCCAAACAGAAAGAGGGATCAAGCTTTACACCCTACTAAATGGCCAAAGCAAGGACAAGGAAAGTTGAAAGGAAATTAAAGGCGGTGGAAAGACCAGGTTGAGAAGGACTTGGTTTAACTTGAAATTTCTATTTGGCCTCAGTTGACATAGAAGAGAAACGACTGGCGCGTTGTTTTATTGGACTAGTTCAAAATCGTTTAGGAGATTATAGCGTCAAACAAGAATAACAAGAAGTCGCAGAGTCAGCTCTTTTCATTTTGCAGCTTAAAAAATGGGTTTCAAAAGGGCAAAGAGGTTTTCTTCCGTATCTGGTGGAGGCGGAAATTATGAGCGAGATATGAAGTCATACTGGAGAGCATGGGACTTACAGCGTCGTCGTCGGTAAGACCTAAGACGCATTTTCAAAAAGACTAAACACCGAAATCTTATGATTATCTTATTAGACTTAAAAATCTTGCGGATTTTTCCAATTACATTGATATCTCAATTAGTTCTTACTGTGATTATATGCAATTTATCAGCTATACGATGCCGGCTGTGAAGATCTCAGCTGACATATAATAGTATGCGGTAGTGTTATTTTTTTTTAACCCGAATTATTGTTGTTTTCTCCTTATCGCTATAACCGGGTCTGAATTTTTCTTCGTTAAATGCGCCACCTCTATTGCCACTAAAAAACGTGGAGACGTATTGCCTCATAAATACATATCTCAAGTGTACTCTGGAGCACTGCTAGCTGATTGCCATCTTTGTCTCGGCAGGAACCAGCAACGGTACACAACTTTTGGTCCACCTTCAGTATTGTTAGCAGCTTGTTTTTTTCGCGCCCTCATCTTTCTTCCTCATTTTCTTCCTCAAGAAAATATGTCTCTCGTTCCTTTTCTTCTGAAGGTTGCACTCGTTTGTGAACACTGACTCAGTCATAAATACAAAAGTGTGCGGAGCAAACGTTGGTGATTAAGATTTTGAAAGCGAAATTTCTTTGCTCTCGGTAGAGTGGTAATCCGAATTCCGGTGAAACGAAAAAGCTATGGAAGAAAGGATAGGAAGAGAGATTAAGACCCAGATAAAAATGAAGATAAAGTCAAGATTAAGGTTCAAATTGAGATTAAGATTAAGATTAAGATTAAACTTAAGATTAAGATTCACACCCAGATTAAAATTAAAATTAAGACCATTTTCCATTATTTCGCAAAAAAAAATCATTATATAATAAGAAGCAGTGCCACTTCAGTTGCGCATGAGATCTCATACAAGTTTTATTTATTTTTTCTGTACTTTAACAAATAGTCAATCAAAGCAGAAAGCATTAAATAGGAAATGTTAGCAAACGAAAGCGCCGTTGGCGCCGACCTGCCTGCTCATCTGTCCGCAAAGTACCACCCAAAAAGTCATAAAAAGGTGCGGTAATTCTTTGGATATTTGTGAAGTGAAGGACAGATCAAGATATGAGTGCGGAAAACCGTTGAGGCAGATGCGCAGAAAATTTTTTATTGAAAAGTGGAAAAACTGGAGGCTCGTAAAATGCGTTGATGGAAATATTATGAAAGTACATACATACATAACAAATAAAAAGAAGGCAATTAAAAGCATTGTATTGGGAAAATTATGAATTTTATACAACTTTTAAATTTTTAAATTTAATTTTTTTTTCTTCTTCAATCGTAAAAATTCTTCTCGACCTGCACATATTCCACTGAAAAATATGTATAATTTTGGAAATATTTACCTGTTTTTAATAGTTTTTATTTTTTTTAATTTAATTCACTTTAATAAAGTCGTAAATTTTTAGTCTTTCACTTGCCTTATTCATTATTTTATCAAATAGAGTTATTGCGTGTGACCGAAGATTCAATAGCCCACCAGAGCAGTCGCTGAAAACAAGTGCACACACACTCATACCAATATACATATCCAAATAAGTTTGTTTACGACCCGCAAGAAAAGGCCGCCAAGTGCATGCTGCGTTTTTACGATGCGACAGACACTGAGATAGAGATCGCGCGCCCAAGAGACAGCGCACATACTTAAATTTTTGTATAAAGATCTAATACTCGCTGCATATGCATAGAAGTTGTGTATACATGCCGCTCCAGCTTGCGTGCGTGCACCATAGAAGAAAGTCGTCGCGGAAGAGGCCATAAAATTAGAGAAAAGTCATTAAAAATGGCAAACCAGCAGTAGCGGACCGAAGAACTTGCTAGCCGCCTGAGTATTTTTTGGCCAAAACAGTAGTCGGGAGACAGTAGTCAAATGACAAGCCAACAAATCGTATCAATACACAAAAGGATAATTGAATCCTTTGGGTGATTTTTATGATGTCATAAAATTGCTAGAAAAAAACTAAAACATAAAAAGGAAATTGAAGCGCCAGCGTAACGAAAGACATGCAGTGAAGCAAAGGGGGTGGACGGCATGTCTGGACGCATTAAGATACTAATCTTAAGAAGCACACCATTCCAATAGTATGGGCTTCGGCTGCTTGGAAGCAGGCAATTTTTGGTGGATTTTAATTGCTCCAACAAGTTATGCCTATCCAATGCGGAGATGAAAAGTAAATGGCAAGGGCAAGGGTCAGTTGCTCGCATGTCTTTAAGCATGCGAATTATATACAATTAAAGTCAGGATATAAAGAAATATTTGAGAAAATAGACACATCTTTAATTTCGTCTTTTTAAGGCCATTGAGGAATTCATTCGAACATGAGAAATGTATTCAGGAAGTTCAACACATCCTAGAGAAATTTCTTCTTTTTATTTCCTGCTGTAACCGCCTTAGCGATTTTACGCCAAATGGAAGTGCCAAGTGACTGGCCTAGCCTTTCAAGTATAAGAAATTCCTTTTATTCTGCTACCCCCATCTGGTTCCGAGTTGAATACCTTCAGAGCTGGAGCTTTTCTGTCCATTCTTACGGCATGGCCAAGCGAGCGGAGCCGCTGCATTTTAATCACCCGTACTATGTCCTTGTCGTTGTGAAGCTCCTACTGTTCTTAATTTACTATGACTCATTTGTCCGTATATATTTGTCTTGAACACCTCAAGGCCCGTACCGTAATTTTATAGACACGCAATTGTAATTTTTAAGTACTTTTTCTATTTTGATTTTTGTTTTTTTTTCTTTTTCAAATTCATTGTTTTTATTTATTAGCTTTTATGGTTTAAAAAAAAAATCCTTATTTCATTTAATTTAATTTTTAAAGACTTATTTCTAAAAGCATAACGACGCTAAGCCCTCCTCGTTAGCAGATCTTTCAATTGGTTTTTCGAAAGACAGTAAATTGCTTTCAAGATTGTCTTTCGAAGGACTGCGGTGAGTTGCCATAATTGCTCTGTAAATGCGTTTCATTTCAAGAGAATGCCAGTTAATACCAAAATTTGGCACTGAAATTTTTATCATTTAATGACCAGTGTAAATAAGGAATTATATGCTTAATTTAAATAACGAAAACCCAATTTTAACATTTAAGTTTTGATTTTCATTAAAACAGTGTAACTCATTACATCGCTTTTTTTGGATTTTAATAATTTAAAAATATATCTAATGCCGGATTTTCACGAGGCATTAAATGACAACAAATTTTGTTGATAAAAACAACTGGAAACTTTTGCAATTGTTGTGAGTAGCGAATGGCGGGATACATATGTATATATAAATATACACAGTGAATCGAACAAGTGACCACTTGTTATCAAGATACGTCAATAGATCAAACGTCTTATTACCAGATAATTTTGAGTGCCCTGAAGGTGAGAGAAATGAAGGTAACCCCCTTTTCCTTTGATGTATAATTCCAAACATGATCTTGTATCACATTTGCAAGCATCAGTAAAGGTTGTGTAATAAGTAAGCCCGGGCTTAGCATTAGAGTTCAGCCAGCACTGTGCCTTAGAGAATGCAAGACTGTAGCCTCTATTCAGCAAAAGATATGATGGTGTGACGCGAAAAAAATTTTAACGCTTAGATCACTGCCTCCAACAAAATCCGTCTCACTTCACACAGCCAAACCAGCAGGAATTTGGTGGATTTTTGGCGGTTGTTTCATAGTATGTCAATGCATTTTTGTTGGTTTTGATATTGTTGTTATAACAGAAAATTAAAATTACGAAAATATTGCTGTTGAATGCCTGAAGTTACTGCTGTGGATCAGGGTGCCACTCTGTAATGCGATACGAAAGAAAAATGCGATGCGAAAGGCAATCGCACAGCGTATTACAGAGTAGCCCCGCAGATTTCGTTAGCCAAGTTTGTCTGCCTTTTTCATCATTGTCATGTTCATCTTTGTCTTAAAGTTGTTGAGAGTGTGGCAAATTAAAATACTAATGCACCCACCCCTTCAGTCATCTTTGGTCGAGCCACGTAGAATTGTTGGGATGAAAGTGAAATCGGTTTCTTCCCAAATTTCTTGAAATTGGCCTGAGGAACAACAATTGCTGCTACCGATCGCTCTGAGCCTAAGAGTCCATTGTTTAGTTTATTCTGCTGAAGGCGAATGCCAGTGGAAATTTCGGTTATATCAAAGGTTTGAAATTCCAAATGCTAATTTTCTTTTTTAAGTTTCAGTTTATTCCAGCAAAAACTACGACGTCTCTCGACTTCTCAGCGAATCAGTCAAACGCATGTTGTTCCTCAAGAAAGTCAGCATCAACATATTTTACGAGCTCCTTCCAAGTACCTTTTCCTTCTAAACAACCTCCTTAAAAATGCTCTTAGAAGTCCTTTTTCATTTGCGATCACGCTTCTATAAAAATTTTCATACTTTAGTAAATTCACTTGCCTGGCTTTTCTTGCATCTAACACGCACATAAACACCTTTTTGCGGCTAATTGAAAATTTCGCTAAGTACCTATAAATAAGTGACTCCAAACAATTTTATTTTTTTATAATTTCTTCGATCGTGTTGCAGATGTTGTACGCTATTATGACGCTTTTTGCACGTTTTTGTCGCTTGTTCTTGTTGTTATTGCTTTTGTTTTTACGCTGCTGATGGCGCTGATGCATGTCCGACGCCTGTCTGGACACCTACGCACTAAATGTACAAATACTCGTACACGCACTAAACTCTTGTGACAATGCAGCAGCAACAGCGGCAGCGGCAGCGGCCTCAACCTCAGCGCCAACACCAACACCGGCAACATAGCCAACTCGTGCAAACACCTCGACGCCGTACTATTCGCTGTCAAAGTCTATAATGTGTTGACACTAAATTTGCATTAAAACGCACTTTGCCACCGATTGCAGTGGCTGGGTGTGGATGCAACACATGCAGCAAGCGCCTTGAAGCGCTGAGAAGCAGTTTGCTGTCTGCCTGTGCAGTGCGCATTGTGTGGCATACGATTTGGTGGGTTGTGCCATAACTCATTCGGTTTGCAGTGATGCAGCAAATGTGCGCATCTATAAAAAAAAAAATAATAAAATTTGCACAGATACTTGGGACATTTTAGCATTTGAGTTTGTAGTTTTTGTTGTTCACTTCGGTCACATTTGATTTCTTTGCCTTAAAATAATTAGCCAAAGTTTTAGTAGGGATTAGGTAGATTTTTATGGTGAAAGTTCTTTGCGCTTGGTTGGGTGTAAACCCAAACTCTAAAACAAAATGGAAAACCGACAAAAGAAAGGTCTGGGATGGCATGCAGGCTGTCGAGATTAAGAATAAGAAAAAGATTAAAAGTAAGACTAAGATTGAGATTAGGATTAAGATTTAGATTAAGACTGATATTAAGATTAAGGTTAATATTTAGATTTAGAGTAAGATGAAGATTAAGATTGAGATTAAAATTAATGTTCAGATTAAGATTAAGATTAAGACTATGATTAAGCTTGAGATCAAAATTGAGATTTAGATTAAAATTAAGATAGAAATTAAGATTAACATTAAGGTTCAGATTAAGATTAAGATTGAGATTAATGTACAGAGTAAGATTAAGATTAAGTTTAAGATTGAGAATAAGATCAAAATTAAGATTAAATTTAGTCTTAAGATTCAGATTAAGATTGATTTTGAGGTAAAGACTAAGATTAAAATTGCTGTTAAGATTAAGATTAAGATCAACAAAATGATTAAGATTAAGATTATTAAGAGTTAAAGATGAAGATTAAAACCAAGATTAAAGTTAAGATCAAGATAAAGATTACGATTAAGATTAAGAATGAGATTAAGATTATGATTTAGATTAAGATTAAAATTAAGATAGAGGCCAATACTAAGATTAAGAATACTTTTAAAATGAGGATTAGGAATAAGACTAAGGTTCAGATTAATATTAAGAATACTATTAAAATTAGGATTGGGATTAAGACTAAGGTTCAGATTTATATTAAGATTGAGATTAAGGTGCAGATTAAGATTAAAATTCGGATTAAGAATGAAAATTAAGATTAGAATTAAGATTCAGATAGACAGATTAAAAGATAGACTAAGATTAAAATTAATATTAAGTTACAGATTAAAATTAAGATTATAACTAAGACCATTGCTAAAAGTTCAGATTAAGAATGAGATTAATTAATTAATTAAGATTTGTATTAAGATTTTTCATTATTATGCGGAAAAATGCTCAAATAATATGCTGAGCTAGGCGGAAAAAAAGAAGTTTCTCTTCAGTCGTGCGTGCGGGCAACGCAAGCTTTTTTTTAATTCTAAACTATTCCATGAAAAAGCTCACATATTTTCAACAAGAAATACTGAGCTCATTTGAGCTCTTTTAAGACTATCTCCCCATTTCGGCTCGCTTAGTAGGCGATTAACCTACCAATCTTCTATATCCAGTATCTAGCTTTATCCATTTTGTACGCTTCATCATATACGCTTTAACACTTTGAGGCAACAATAAAATCCTAGGAATGTCTGCAACACAAAGCCAGCACCAGCATAAGCGCTAGTCAATCATTTTCAATCAATTTTCACAAATCCCTTAACCAAAAGGCAAAAATGCCAAGAAAAAATTCACAAGCGTGCGATTTTTTTGAGACACTTTGATTCTGTTTCCATACCCGCTTTACACCTGCCCACACCGGAGCGCGCTATGAAAGCGAGTTAATCGAGCAAAATAAACCTATCGCATACGCACGAATTGGCAAAACGTAGATATTGTCATCCAACGGTTGCAACTTTGACGGATATAAGCGGAAGAGTGTCTGTCAGGTCTGCAGGGAATTTCATTTTCTTTAGGCTGTGGTGCAGTTTTTTCTCTTTTTTTTTGCAAGCGTGTTGACAAAAGTGTGTGCCAGCAAGAAATTTAGCAACCAGCTTGTTGGAAGGGATGAATATATTTGCACAGGCTTTTGTTAAAGGATTAGCGGTTACATGCTAAGTGAAATGTATTTTATAAAGAAGGGAAAAAAGGCGCGGCTGAAGTGAAAGTGTTGCAACTCGAACAAGGCTAAGCGGGGCTAACACTCTTAAGAGCCCAATGAAATGAGGTGGAAATCTTTGTGCATATATATGCTTTTTGAAGATAGGAAATATTGTATAAAAAATGGGGGACATTTTTTGGAGATTCTAGGCATTGTATTTATGTAGTTGGAAAATTGTTTGCTGAGTTGTGGGTATCAATTACACAACAACACGGCGGTCGAAGTCATCAAACAATTGGCCGGATTATGGTTTCCTTTGATGGGCTTATGCTTGCACATAGATATATAAGTGTGATATGGCAATTGACAAAGAGAAGTTTAATCTCTTAAGTAGGATGCCAATATAATGTAGAGTTTTGAAAAAAGATTGAGTTTTTCTTAAGATTTTCTTGTGAACTTATTGAATTCAAGCAAAGAACAAAGTCTTAGCCCAGCAGTGTTATGCCCGAAGGCTTAATACCTTTAACTTTTAAAAGTTTTAGAATTTTTAGTATTAAAATATTTAAATGGACGAATTTTAAAGCAAAATCACATATCTGAACAATTTGTTGCAACTTGCAAGTGAGTTAGGCATATAAAGAACAAATGCTCATGTCTGAAACACTCATATAACTGGGGTGCTAAGTGAAGCCCGTGAAGTACCAAGTGAAGGGTTTGCCTAAAATTTAAGAGCTCTTTAGAACTTCCTTTGATAGACAGATAAACCGTTTGGCTTGTATTTGATCCGGCTATTGTATCGAGTCTATGGAATTTTTTGTCCACTCACTTGTTTATGTCCTCCCTTGTGTGTGTTTGGTCAGCCCACAAAAGTGTTGCGGGCCATGAAATTCCGTACTTTTTCTTTTTCGGGTTCTAATCCATCTGTTTACCATACCCCATTACCAGACTTTGGTGGAAGGGTTTTCTGCATCCCAGAGCGCCCGCTCGGCCACAGAATCCTCAAGCTTCCTACAAAGTACGAGTTTTGGAACTATTTATTTATGGTAACCAGGGTACGAAAATAAACTGTACAAAACAATTCCCATTTGCTCATCGATCATCATATCATTTGTGGTTTTGTACAGTTTTGTAAATAGTCAGAAACAAATTGTAAGATTCCCTGTCATTTTCCCCAACGAGAAACGTTTGCTTTTCGTTTGTGACAATTGTACCATAGGGTACGTTTTATATGTATGCAAACGTTTCAATTACGTGAAAAATAATTTTTTTCTGTAAATTTTCATATCCAATTCAATTAAAAAACATTTTTATTTTTTTTATTCATTGCAGCCATTCGTTTTGTATTTGTTTATTGCATATATGTGCATACATAAATATATTTTCCCTGCACGATTCATTTCGTTTGTTGTTTCGTCTGTAACTACTAAACTACTGTAGTGTACTATCGCCAAAGTGAACTCAGCCGTTTTGTTTCGTATTGTACCGAACTGTTAAAGTAATAAACGAAACGAAATAGTAACGTACAATATAGTTTATTTTCGTACACTGATGGTAACACGTATTGGCAATATGGGGCCGTTTATGAGTTTCATACAACTTGTAAAATTTTCAGTTTTTATGTAGTTTCAGTTATGTTATGTTCAGTTTAACACCGCAATAGAAGCTTCCATCTCTGTTGGGATTGGGAAAGGAAGTACTCCAGTGGAGCACTGATGGCATTAGCAGGACAGGTCTAAGTTTTATACTAGCGGTTCTTTGTGTAGCTTTAGCTTGCTCTACATTCCGATTCCTTCATATCACGGCAGCTACGACAGTAATCTTTTGATTGCAAACCTATTCGAATAGAGTGGGTTCCCAAAAGTGCCCTTCAATTACATTCGATGTATATTTGTCAGAAAATATAGAATCGATCAGCCATATTGCAGCTTCGTTCGTTGCTGTTAGATCAGCTTGAGAAACGCCACAGATGTTTGGCGGACGTATGATAAGTGAGAGTTCTTGGAAGTATACCCCACTTCTTACCCTCAGATATAAGTTGCGGCCATCAGCTTAGGGAGCTTCTCCCAGTTACTCCTTTATGAGGTTCTGATTTGTATATGATTCCCAACTCCAGTGATTGGGATCGCATAGTCTAAGCGCTTGAAGACTGCTGGAAGATCTTTCAATACTTTTGATCACCCGTTTAATCTAATAACTATTGTCATATCTTGCCTGTAATTTACCATATCATTTCACAGATAGAAAGTGAAACGAGGCCTCTAGGGCTTTAGTCGGCATTGAAGGAAACGCCCGCGTGATCGTCATCCACTCCATGCTTTAAAACTTTGCTTAATAGTTTTTTTTTTCATTGCAGATTTATGTATGGCCAGCCACAAAACCGTGATGGCCTGGAATAGAATGGTACACACAACCACTGGGTACACGAAATTTACAATGTGAGGCTTCAAGCCTGATTTTTTTTTTCCTATCGCTGATTTGCAGGCCTACTAGTAAGTTATGGCTAATATCTTACAAATTGCGCCGCCGCACACACATATCATAATTCCCCGGAAAAGTCAGCAAGCAGGCAAAGCTGTATCTATAGACCTGCCTTTCGAGAAGGCATGCTAACACCTAGAGAGTTTGTTTATACATATATGGGGCATTTCACGTCAATCGGACAGGAAACAATGTTGTGCTTTGAAATTTGTGTATATTTTGGTGTACACATAATTTTTTTTATGATGGTTATTGTGTCGAGTTAAGAGCTTCTAAAGAATAGTAAAAATTAAAATTCGGTTTTTTCTTTGAAAGCATACATACATGTAATACTTCTATATATATTGGCAGTGAGCTAACTTCTCAATGTGTAAGCATTCCGAAATCAAAGCGAGGCGGTCTAGTACCGTTTTTGTGAATGTATTGTGTGAGTGCTGTTTTTGTGTATGTGTTGTGTACATGTTTATTTATAAACGTATGTGTTCCTTTTCTTTCGTACGTGTTTATTGATATATCTGTACTGTAATGTTTTTGGACGGTACGGAGTATTACATATATGTTTGAAAGAGTTTTTCACGCGGAAGAAATTTCTAATTCGGGATTTATGCGGAAAAGTTCACTCGTTAATAAAAAACACGTATAAAGTTAAATATGGCTTTTAAAGTAGCTGGTAACCCTCTTTATTTAACTTCATTCGTTTAAAATCCGTACTGTAATGTTTGATATAACATCTCGTTAAATTCATTTTGAAATTTAAACTTGTGGCAACTCTCTTTAAAAATCTAAGATAAAATACTTGATAAGAAAAAGCTTAATTAAACCTTTCTCTTCGAAAGTATTTTAAACCTAAACCTTGCTTGTTTTACACCAATATTACAACATTTTATTCACATAATTCATCAATTATGTAAATTGATATTGAGTTACTAAAGAGAGAGAAATCTCCTTCAAAAATGTTTTCGAAAAAATGCTTTTTAAAATCTATCCCTTGATAGGCATACTAAAATAAGGAGAATAACTTGCTAATTGAATTGATTGTGACTTTTTTAATAGGTGGCAATCATCTTCCAAAATATTTTAGATATACAACTTATTAAAAGCTCAATCTTTGACAGCCATAATAAAATATTTCGTTTAACTTGTTAATTAAATTGATTTAAATAACTGGTGGCAACCACCTTCAAAAATTGTTTTGAAATTAAACGTATTTAAACCTTAGCCGTTTGACATCCATAATAAAATATTTCGTTTCACTTTTTAATTAAATTGATTGTAATCTCTATATAGATGGCAACCTTCTTCAGCAACATTTTTAAAATAGGGATTTCTTGAACCATTAACGTTTGATACTAAAATTTAAATATTTTAAATAGCATGTTTAATTGGTTTTGAATTTCCAAACAGGTGGCAAACATTGTCAAAAATATTTTCGCAATAGAGCTTTTTAAAAGCTTCCCTCATGCTTGATACCCATACTAAAATGTTTGATTTAAATTTTTAATTAAATTTATCTTAACTTTTTGAACAAGTTGCACTTTACTGTTATACACAGTTATGATTTACGCTGCAGCTTAAATTATCCACGTTTTTATCGATAAACTATGCATATCGATATTGTGATTATTGCATGCCATTCTTTGCCTACTCATTATCTCGATTTTCTACTTACTCGTTCATATTTACAAATTGTTTTAAGCCAAACTAGCATAGATAGTAGATCTACAAGCGACAAGTCCAAAAATAGTACTTATATGTAGTATGTATGTATAGGGCTGCCAAGTATCCTTAGGTATGAGGGGCCATATTGGGGATAGAAGAGTACAAAAATTGGCCAAATAGAAGAAGAAAAGTGCCATTCTTTTCAATCCTTCCCATTTAGCAATAAAATAAGAACCATATTTCTTAAACAAAAGTGCATTGATAAAATAAGATAAACCAGTTGAATAACCTTTAGGAGTTTAGAATTTCTTTTTTTTAGAAGTGTCATTTTGGCAATTTTTGCCAAATTAAAAAATTAAGTGCCATTTGAAATAAAATAGGACCGAAAATGGCAAGGTTTGAGCCAAGTTGGCAGGCCTAGATGCACATCATAATGTATCATATTTGTATCACAACTGATGCGTAGCTGACCAATACTCCTCACATCGCGCTCACTTGACGAGCCAGTATCGCGTTCATGGCTTCACCAATTGTTTCCATCACACTTTTGTAAGCGTATCTATTGTCGAATCCATCTTTCTGCTTCAAACGCTCACTCCTCAACGCCATTGCTGCTGACTGCGCGTATTCATTCATGTAATTGTCGATGCGTTAAGGTAATTGTACACCTTTAGCCATTCATTCGACGTTGTACGAATACATCTCATCAATTTCCACATGCGTGCCCAAGCGAATCGGGCGGCGGTGGCGCATATGGCAAGCCAAGTAAGCCAGCGAAGCACCGGCGAATTGTTTAAAAGATGAGCGATTTAGCTCCTTTAGTGTAACAATACAAATATCTTATTAAATACATAGATAGTTATTGCAAGGTGTTTTCCAGTATCTGTTTGAAGATTAAAATGTGTACAAAGAGTATGATGTAAGTTAGTGTGCTCAATTTGCTAGATTTGATTACATTTGCCTATTGTTTAGTTTATTCTATAAATAATCATTTTTATGGTGACCAGTGCATTTAAATAGCCTTCAAATACTTTCAATGAAATTCGTTTTATTTTCTTCTATAACCAGCACTTCACTCATCTTATACCTGTTTGACCCATACTTCCGCCTGCATATTTATGGAAACCGGCCTTACCCAGAGGAGCCATCTCATCGACATTTCACTTTTCCTCAGCCATGATGAAAACTGAGCTCTGGCCCCTCTTGTCCTTCACCCAGCTTCTGGGCAAAATACATGAAACACCCTTCCCCTCCCCTGTCTCTCCCAGACCACTGTGCGACTTGGCCATCCAAAAATTTTGCCAATGCTTGCGAAACTAGTTCTGAGCTGATCAGCCACTCGGCGGCCTTCTTCATAGTTGTTATTTCAACTAGAAAGGCCCATTGAACCTTATTAAATAAATTTTCCAATGGAATTCTCCGAGTATGTCCACCAGACTGTTGATTTGCGGAACATGACAAACAGAACGTCAATAGATGTATTTCCTGTGCGCCATCCTTTGTTTTATGCCATTACAGAGGCGAGCTGCCACATTACCAAACCGAAGGGGCAAACAAAAATCCCTTGTAGTCTCGCAAAGTTGCAGCGCTCAGAAAAGAGGTTCAATAAAGCCAAGCACACAGGATGAGAAGAACATCCATATACATACATCTCGCCAGTTCGAAAACGCGGTACCTCAAAAAACTTTCCAAGAACGCCCTATTTCAGGATTTAGCTGAAGAACTCTTTATCTCAGGAAATTTTTGATACATTTTCAAGTGATATAGGGCGTTTTTGAACCGAATTCTGAGATAGTGTGTTCTTCAACCAAATTCTGAAATTAACTAGTCCATAGACTGTCCATGGATGCTCCAAAAATTCTTTCGAATTCTGTATCCAAACGGAGTCATTGGAGAGTTTGAATAGAAAGCATCACTGCCCCTTAGAGCCGCATCAAGCAGAGACGAAGAATTTCGATAGCTAAGATAAGAAGGAACATCGTGAAGAAATTATTTCATATTTTCATTAGGAGAAATTAAGTAACGTTGATTAGTCGCCTCCTGACCCTCGGTTACGAAGTTGGGTCTGATCGGAGAAGAGACAGCCAAGCGTTCTCAAGGGACGATTTTGGCAGATAAAAGTCGTATCGTCCAGGAAGATGAAAACCTATTGCCCCAGATATCTCTAGCCCGCTTTTTCCAGAGATAAAAAAGCAAGACCTTTTTTTCGAGAAGAAATTTAAAATAGAGCTCTGCAGAAAAATAGCCTGTATTTTGGAGGGGCATGGCAACATTAACCAGTGGTAAGCAGGCGCATATAGCTCCGGAAAAAATAGCTATGCCTAGTTATGTGAAAGTTACCGCGTCTTTTTCAATCTAAATCTTCGCAATTAGTCTGTGTGCAGTGACTAACTTGCTTAGAAACTACCTCAGTGCAATGAAATGGCGAACAGACGAGCTAGGCATGGAGCAGTCACCACTCACACTGGTATCGAAAGATCCCAAATCGATCAGCGAGTAGCGCAGGAAAGGAGTAATATGAATGGGGGAAGAGAATTAGTAAATAACCATTCGTCTTCGTCACGCCAAAAGCTTAAAGTCCACGGATACAATCCGAAAAAATATAGGCCTCTTGTTAACCAGCCTGTATAAGAAACTGGTACTCTCTTCGGGCACTGCATACTGCATACTATCTGCCGAAGTTAAAAATTTAGAAAAATTAGCTCTGTCACTTTTCCGACTCGGCTAAGGAGACATCACTGTTCCTGCTCCTTGAGTGAGAGTCAGTGTCGAGACGATGAGAAAAAAAATCTGGACTCAGTGTGGCCAAAAGATGAGCACATATGTATGCATATTTCCTACCTCCAACAGCCCTTTTACTTAGACTTTCTGGCGATTGCAGGTCTGAATGAGGTTTTTTGATTAGTGGAGCGCACAATTGATCTCAAGGTCTCTATGTGCACAACTTTTTAATTACCTATCTGCACATCTATGCGACTACTCTTGCGCTGAATAAGGTACCCAATGCCAGCATTGGTAGAACTAGTAAGGCCTCCTTTGCGCTGGAGAGGGATTTAGCTGCGCTTGGCGCTTCTAATTGACGCCAGCCAGCGCGCAGGATAAGTGACTGTCTTGGCCGTATTCTAACGCGCGTAAACCGTTATAGCGCCAATCAAGAAGAGGAAGAAGATTTTAAATACATATGTATACCTACATTTAAGTACATACTATATATAAATTTTCTTATCTATGCTCACTTCAACGGCTTCGTCAACTTGACGCCCTCGTGTCGTTTCGCATCCTTGCACGCTTGAAGGCTAGCGATTTTCAAACTTGCGCGCTAAGTGTACGCGAAGCAAAGATTCATCATTGAGTGTTGATGAAAAATAAAAATTATAAAGATTAATAATTTTAATTTGACATTTAACAAATCACCAACACCTTGCATA
Source organism: Rhagoletis pomonella (assembly GCF_013731165.1). NCBI lineage: Eukaryota > Metazoa > Arthropoda > Insecta > Diptera > Tephritidae > Rhagoletis > Rhagoletis pomonella. The sequence goes on from NW_023460108.1 coordinate 23,317, forward strand.
TGTCCATATGTATGAGTGTATGTATGTTGCGTCGTCTGCCTGTCACTCCCTTGCTATTTAAATCATTTTCGCGACAGTGTGGCTGAGTCAAATCAACCGCTGTTTACAGCAGACAGCAAGCAACCTGTTGCCGATAAAAAACTGCTACTTCATTTTGCTCAACCCCCTACCCCTATAGAGATTTGCTTCTTCCATTTTCTTACTGTTTACTTATTTATTATTATTATTATAGCTACTAGTTTTGCTACTGGTTTTTGTTGGCCAGCGACTTTTGCATAATTCAAGCAAATGTCAAACTTTTTTTTACGTGCCTTGGACTTTTTTTGTTTTTTTTCATGTACATTTCACTGACATTTACTAATGTCATTGCTGTCACTGGTGGTGCTGGTAAACAGTATAGCCGCTGACTATTTCAGGTGAGGTGGCAGCAGTTAAGTTTGCATAAATGTACTTATACATACACACATACGTACTTATGCAAAACATCTTACATAACTCCGTTTACAGTAGCCGGTATTCTTATGCGGTCATCAGCTACCTCATCAACACATCGATGACAGCTGTGGCAACAAACAGCCACTTCAAATACCGCCCAAGCAAATGTTGTCCGGTTTTTCATAGCTGCACAAGCGTCGTCCTCATCGTCAACAAAGCCTTGCTCATCCTTAGCTAAGTACATATATTTACTCGTACATATGTATGTACGTACGAGTATTTGCCAGTTGCTCATTGACGTTCTTCACTCGAGTAGGGGGCTTGAGTTGAGCGCATTAAGCGAATTTTGTTGCTCTCGAGTGGCGATTTTGCGCGTCAAGCGGATTATCCTCAACTGCCCACCAGGAATCAGGAATATATAGTTATGTATATTTACAGCGCATATATGTATAATGACAATTTAAAAGTAAGTGTGGAGGTATGTATGTATGTATGCCCACAGATTTACCTTCTGCAGCACGCTGTGCTGGCTGTGCATTACAAAGCATCTTAGGGATTACGTCAAGTGCTGTTATGCTGTGCTGCTGTTGTTGTTATTGCCGTTGCTGTTTTTTAATCCCTTCTCCCGTTTAAATCAAATTGAAAATTGTCAAGTCATTGGCATTTGTTTAATGAGGCAACAGGTTGTTGGTTTACCAGGCAGTGAATAGCCAGCAAGTGGATAGTGACGTCAACTTGTTATTAAACAGAGAAAACAAAAACAATAATAAAACAGCAATTGAAATATGGCAAATTTATTTATTTTTATTAGCTTTTGTACGCAGTTTAACTTTATGTTATCAAACGTTACAGTTGCACCACAATCGGATCAGTTTGATGTTCTTATTAAGATGGTTTTCTTAATCGCGCCAGTCTCGATATTTCTCTGGGAGTTTTGGGCATAGTCAAAATTTACTCTAAACATTCACTGAATCAGCTGCTTCGATTGGACAACTACTTGTCCTTCTAGATAGTATTTATAGAACAAATCAATTTGCTTTTGAATAATTAAATATGTGGCAGCTCTCCTAACCCTTAAGTACTGTTTTGGTCTATCATGCCACGACATAATTTTTAGAATAAAATAAAGATTTCATTTACGCGGCAATAAATTTCATATTTCGAATAACTATTATCGAGTCAGCCGTGAGTTAAATCCGGTAGCGAGCAAACGTGTGCGGTGAGAAGTTCGGAAGTAATCGCATTTTAATTACATGCGCGTGGTCTGTGAGACCAATATCGGCGTTAACGTCACTATTTTTCGATTGGTTTTGTTTTATATTTCCTACCAAACAAACCATATAAATATCAAAAAAAAGTTTTTTTCTAATAGCGGTCGCCCCTCGGTAGGAAATGGCAAACCTCCGAGTGTATTTCTGCCATGAAAAACAGCTTCTCGTAAAAATGCAATTGCCATTCGGAGTTGCTGTTTGAATCTGTAAAAATAATGAACCATAAGAAAAACGACAGCAGCAAAACATTAAGGATGGATGTGGAAGAAAATACACCCAGTAAGAAAAACAATAAGGCAAAATTCACGGATTTCCACCTGCCTCAAAAACAAGCCATAATAATCCATCTCCCTAGAGAGCATCGCAAACCTAGGAAGACGTACCTGACATAAGAAAAAGAGGTAGTTAATAAGAAGTACAAATACGACAACGAAAAATGACACAGAAGATTGCACAACGCAGAAACCGGTTTATGTCCAAACAAAATTTGACAAAGGATGACGGAAGTTCGTTTCAAAATACATCACCCCTGTCGGAAACAACAACAACCAAAAAGGAAATACGAGTTTCTTTGTGAATCTTAGCAGTTTTGTCGAGGGGAGGAAAATGTTGAGACAGCGGCAGAGAAAATTTTCAGTATTATCCTCATAATCCAAACAAGATATCTACAGCGGATCATCGATGATGCCCTTAAAGGTGTGGCCTTTTCAGGAAACACTTGGTTGTTTTGCAGGTATCAGTACTGCAGTCATGGCTCTTATGAGTGTACTAATGAATCCTTGATGCAATCAAATGCTCCCGCTATGCTTGCTCGTAAAGTTGGATCCGATCCGATCCGATTGGACTCTCCAAAAAGCCGCCATTGGCTAGTAACTCAAATAGTTCGATGGCTTGAATACCACAGTGTCTATGCACTCAGTTTTTACCGGGATCCCCACGAAAGTATCTGAATCACTCCATTCTTACTTTGCAATACAATCGACCGTCGTGTCACAGCAAACGCGATGATTGATATGATTAAAGCTATGTATGTACATATGTGTATACATACATATATTCAGCATACGACAGCCGGTCTCATTTCTTATTATAGGTTCTACGACACTGTCCGACAACTTTCAGCGCGCGATTTGCCTTTTGCCCGAAGTAAGTTTTCAATATCAGCTTCATATCCAGTTTTACTTCTAGAACTTTCACTTTCACGAAAAGACTTAGGTTTATGCTTCTTGGCAACAATATTCTTGGCAGATTGCACCATTCATCAATCATAAATTATTCAGGCTCCTCTGTGTCTTAACACCAAACTCTCCGAGAGATTTTCCAGACGATAGTGCACAAATATCATCCACCTAAGCATGAATGGGACCGAATTAAGCCTTGTGATTTTGTTCATAGGGAGTCCAAATCCAAACGTCACAAGGCAGGTGAGAGGACCTCGAGCATTCTCTCTAAACTTCTGCCGTGGTACAAAGGTTAGTTACCTCCCCCCAGACAGCAATCTAATAGATAATTTGACGTGTGCCCAACTTGTAATTGTTTCGTTCACTCCAAAACTCCCGGCTCTAAGCCCATTGTGCACTCTCCTGCATCTGTTCTACATATTTGGTACAAAAAAGAAAAAAAAACCTATATAAATAAATTACAAGAACCCTGAAAAATTTATTAAACACCATGTCAAAGTTCGATTAAAGCCAAATTACTCAAAGTGTACGTTTACGAGAAAGCTCACCTGTAGATTAATATTGTTCATCTTGTGTATGCGAATGTTACACATGCGCAGAAATGAAATGTTAAACGTCAAAGAAATGCCATCAGCGACTGAGTGGCTATAAAAAAAACAACACCAAAAGCCAAAAGTGACTTAAATTCTCAACGATCAGGCCAACAACTGAGCCAATTCAAATGCGAAATTAAAATAAAGGCGATACATACAACGAATGAAGTCACAGAAACAAACGTTTTGAATGACAGACAGTTGAACTGACAGAGGTTGAATGAAACGTACAACGCGCATAGACAGATGGACCGCTGTTGCAGATGAGAGAGAGCACAACAGACATGCCACCAGGCGATTGCCGCGGATGTCTGTTGCGAGTCGAGTGTATTGCGAGGTAGACGCGAAGTTCAACATATCGAAATAAATAGACAGGCGGACATTAGCAGTCAAGGTATCAGAGGAATAAACCTAAAAAACCAACCGCAGACGGGGCGGTAAGCAGTCGCGCAACAGCACTAAAATCACTTCGACCTCGCTGACTGACATTTGATTATTGGCTTCCAATTTGCTATAACCACGATCGCACAACACAACAAAAATGATCGCGGTGCGGCGGTCCGCCGTTGGGCGCTGTTGTTGCTGCGGTTGATTGCGAGTGCCGTTTTGGCTGCTGTTAAATTGTTACCGCCGCTGCTGTTGCTACCCCTTCCTCTTTTTCCTGCAGCCTTTACTGCGATAGCGGTGGCGGCGGCAGCAGCAGAAAGCACATCTGCCACCTTTTAGCGCGCGTCGCTTCGCATCCGATCATCAGCCAGAAATTGAGGCAATCAGAAGTCAGCAGTCAAATTGGTGAGCAAAAGAAATCGCTGTTGTGCTTCGATCTGACAAGACAAATACTAAACAACAACCAACGGAGCAACAACAAGCACCTATGCGATAAACAACTGCAATGCAAAGTAGCTGCCTTAACAGCAGCCACAGCAATTGCTTGCCACAGGAAGGCAGTTATTAATGCTGTGCTGATCACGCGCATTGGTTTCAGGTTCAATCTTCCAACCGGTGAACGGCAATTTGTTGTCGCTACAACTGCGGTTGCGGCTGTTGCCATTGCCTTCGCTGCGCTGTGGGCACGATCGATTGCAATTCGGTTGGCGGCGAATCGTTCGCTTACTGGCACTTCAATTTAAACTCTTTAACTTCTGCAGAAGTTTCCATGCACTTGGCATATTTCCATTTCGATTTGTCTGCTACGCTGTCCGCGACTTGGTGGTTGTCGGTTGGTGCGCTTGTCTTTCACTTGTCAGTGGCGATGCATTCGCCATTTGCAGTCACCAACGCCAGTTGCAGCGATACTTTGATTGATTGACAGCTAAGTAAACGCCTTTTTTGGCTTTCGCGTTTAGGGCAGGTTTCGACCGAAGTAAACTATGTAGTTGTTGTGCGTTGAGTCAGCTGAGTATGGGGCGCGGACTGGTTTCGCCTACGGCTATTGAACGCAATCGGACCAATAAGACAATAGTAAATAAGATTGAATGGCTTAACGTGTAAATGAGGGACGCTTAAGGTGGCGGAGGCCAAAATTGAGTTTCTTGCGAGCTAGGCAGTATCTACTTTGTTGTAGTGGTACTTAAAATACTAGAGTCCTTTTTTGAAATACTCGTAGCCCGACTAGACTGGTAACGATTGCAGCCGCCGTGAACGAGTAGCTAGAAGTGCGTACTTCCATCTGGCAGGGCCCAAGTAATATTAAAAAAAGTGTTCTAAAGCGAACGATATCGGATAGCAGTGGCAAACCTCCAAACGTCCGAGTGTACGTCTGCTCTGAAAAATTTCTCATAAAGACTAACTGCTACTCGTAAGCAGCGTAAAACGATAGCCCACTCTCATTTATTTGCTTTTTATGGATTCTTTTGCTGAAGAATTGAATTCTTTCAATGCTCGCGCAGAGAGTCAATAGAATTCAGGCGGAAGTAGGTCAATATGTCAGGTGTAGAGTTCATAAGGCATCTCCTCAAGAAGGCGCGTATATGGAAGTCTGAGGTGGAAATGCGTGGAGTGTGTTACCTACACTATTCCTTTGAATTTACAACTTGATGATAAAACCCATCAGCTCAGCATTTTGACTTGGTGGAGATAACTCTCAATAAATAGCGTGGGAAATTCGTGTTGTACTAGATACGCTGCTAAGCCTCTCGTTACTTGATCCCTTTATTCGCAGGGATGTCTATATGGGCACTTCAAGGCAGTCTTATACAGTGTAGAGTGAGGCGAAAATGCTGGTGGCAGAGGTCTAGACGTTAATGTCCTTTCAATGCCACAAGACAGTACGCCACCATAGCCTTTGCTGAAAAGATACTACGACGATGAGTTCTCTGAGGCTGATTAAACTGGTTTCACCCTAATAATAAGTCCGAGCTTACACATCGTAACTTTTTTGTTGATGGCTTCAAAACCGATATAGTAAATATTTGGCGTCCATATCGAAGGTAAAGGACCATATTTGTCTCCTTCTTGGGGAATATGCCAAGATATTTGCAATTCTCAGGGTTATTGATCACGTGATGGAGAATATATATATATTTTTTTTTTGAAAACTTAACGAACTTCGGCTGCCAGGTCACTCGATAGTGCCTGGTAATGAGTTATGAAAACATTTGGCTAGAGAGGTTTCATACTATGAATTCATTTGTCCAAAAACAGTGATAGCACTGCCGTCTTCCGCTATCGCAACCACCGTCAGAAACTGGGTAAAGTTTTCCCTGGGAAGTTATTCGGAGGCAACGGCGGTCTGCAGACGGTCAAAACTCCGACTGGTATCCTATCATAGCAAAATCACTTGAATATAATCGATCTATACAATAGCATGACAAACCCGTTTTCCCTTCCTGGTATGAAGAGCATTGGACAGCGGAGTACCAGGCAAGGTCTCGAATAAGCTCAACCGTAAGCACCAAATAGAGAACCTTGAAGTACTTATTCCATAAAGGCGATATCCAGAAGTAATTTACCCAAGGGAGTTTATTGCTCACGCCCTCCAAGAGAAAAGGGATTAAACAATATCGAGTAAAATGGATGGCTTAAAGTCATGCAACCCAACCGGACGACTTTGACCCTATTTACAGAAGGCTCGAAAATGAAGAATGGAGATGGCTTACATAATCTGAGCCAGTCTACAACCCTGAGTTCTTTCGCAAAACCTATTCGCCTGGCGGTACGGGAGCAGAAGTAGTCATCCTTTGTTTTCCTGGAAAAGAAGTAAAGCGTATAAGAGCATGCAATCTTTGGCTAGCTCGTCAGCTCTTCCATAGAGTTCCACACCTTTGTGTTCTGGGATCCAATATACTTGAAGCTAGCCTTCTTAAAGCCTACTTGCAGTCCACGATGGACATCTAATTTGTATTATATAAATGTGGACCATTAATGGCCGCCTTCCTATCTATGTAAATCTGTATTAGCTCGTTTTGCGACTTAATTTTTTGTAATATCTTATTGCTTGACAGATATTGCAATGATCCGGCAGTACTTATAAATTTACGGTTCGGTGCTGTATACTGCAGCTCCTAACTACTCTTTCCTCAATATTAGAAGCATACCTGTAAAGGTACGTTGGGTCCTTTCCCCTGCCGTCAACCTACATATATTTAGTTCTTATTCAATGTGAAAGAGCGTTAGAAAGCCCCCGAAGCTTTCCTCACTTGTTCCTCCACATTGAATTTCCACGACAGTTTTTTATACTGCACGATTCCAAGTTACTTCGAGATTGGATATGGTTGAAGAGTACTCTCCTATATTTAGGTTTGTTCCAAGCTTGGATCTTGTATTTCCTGGTGAATAATACTGACAGTATTTTTTGCGCTAGCCCCCAATTGCACTTTGTAGCCCAATCACTAATAACTTTTAGCCTCTGGTTTGCCAGTGAAATGATTGTCATTATATTTTTGTCGCTTATTATGACTGAAACGTCATCTGCATAAGCTCCTAATACGACTGCTTTTCCTTTTAGATATGTCAATTATTTTATTTCTAACTTCATTAACAAGAAGTAAGATGTATCAACCCTCGCAAATCCGAAGAACACTATAGATAATTTCTTTTTCCTAATTCGAAAGAGCGATATTTATGTCATTCGAACATTCGAGCAGCGACGATCCCAGCGAGCTTATACTGTGTGCGCCTCCACGTAAAGTCTATAGTAAGTTTTAGAAAGCTCCCGCGCAGGTTATACTTATGTATTTTGGTGGTGTTTGCTCTGGTGGCCTCGCTCATTGTGGGCAACTTGTTGGTCCATTGTGGTACTGTTTGAGGGCTCGTATGTGATCTCTTCCGTTCATTTGGAAGTAGAACCAGTTGGTTCAGTAAATAAAGCGCGAGAATTCATGAATGCTAGCTTCGCTTAGGTCCGTCAGACATACAAAGCGGTGATGGTGAAACGAGTGGTTTCTTGCCCCGATAAGGCAGCGGCTCTCAATTTCTTCCCCGTCACAGCAGCTTCGGCAAAAGTCATTGAGGAGCATGCCCATTCTGCCAAATTCTTTTCCATCAAAGAGTGACCTGTTAGACTTGCGGTCCGCCGCCTAAGTCGGATGTTTTTTTTTTATCGAAACCGAAGTGTGATTTTCAGCTAACTAAGGCTAATAGTATGAATCAGAGCCAGTGTAAATTTTGGAGACTCGAGCCAGAAAATAGCACACAAACCTGTGCTTGAACCAGTTTTTGAGCCGTATGGCATTCCCATGCCAAATAGCCAATAATTGAAATTCTTGCAATGTTCAAATGTTGCGCTCCAATAAATACAGTCATAAAATAAACTATTTATGTAAATCAGAATCAGAAATCAAACGCAAAAAATAAATACAACAAATAAATAAATAAAATTGCGTATTCTGCTTGTATTGCCGGCACCTTGGGGCGCTCTTTTGATCAGTGCCGCCAGCAAATCGCCGCTGGCTTATCGCTTTCATTTATTTATTTTATTTATTTGAAAAAATTCAATTTCGATTTATCGCCATTTCAATTACACATTCAAATGTTTAATTAATTGCCAGCAATAATAGCGGTAATTTATGCGCAAGGTCTTCGAGTGCAGATATGGATGTACATACATACATACAAACATATGTATGTTTTTATAAAAAAAAAATTTGTATGCCAGACGTGTAGTAATCAACTTCGGTAAGCTCGCATTTGTTTTGACCAGGAAATTTTATTTACTGGCAAATTAAGTGTTTTAGTATGAAGAAGTAAGTAGCGGCACCACGATTGGCAGTTGCGATTAAATATATTTATAGTAACATACATACATACATACATACATACGTGCATACGAACGCTTGTTTATGGGCGCGTGGGAATTTTTTTTTTGGTGCCATTTTGGGTGAGAGTGTGGGAAAGTGAAACTCATCGCTTATTGAGTTATTTTGCTGGCTAAAGATTAAAAGCGTGCATTGATAAAAGCATTTGAAAGTGATTGAATTTTTTTAAATGTGAAATAGAAGCAAAAGGCTCGAAGAGCCTCGCCTGAGCCGCGCTACCGAAGCGAAACTTGTCCTATCTTAATCATTCCTTAATCCTGATAGTTGTCTGATTCGATGGGTAGGTGAGGTGAAGTGAGTTGAGTTGAAGTAAGGTCATCAACATAATTCACATATGTTTATTTTCGATTTGCTCATTGTCCTTGCCTCTATCTCTATCTCAATCCTTTTGTTTTTATTTATCTTTTATTTATTCTTACATTTATCTTTGCTTTTATCTTTAATTTTATCTTTATACTTATACTTGTCTTAACCTCTATTCCTTTCTTCTTCCGTTTACTCACTTTCGCCTTTATCCTTATATTAAATCTTCAAATTTACCTTCATCTACATCTTTGGCCTTACACATCTATGTTAATTTTAATTTTTGTTTTCATTTCAGCCTTTACTCTTTCCTTTACCTACGCATTTATTCATCTTTATCTTTTTTTAACTTAACCTTTATCTAGGTATTTGTCTTTTCTTTTTTTTGTCTCTATCCTTATCTCTATCTGTGTCATTTCCTTCATTTACATACTTATTCGTTTGTACCCTTAACCTTGCATTAATCGTAATCTAAGGCCAGGTTACTCGATACATTTAAATGTTATGGAGTCGATCATGTCGATAACGATGTTTAACCGGCAGTTAGTTTTAACCAGACATTGAGTAACGGCCTGAGATCTTATTTGAAACCGCTGCTTAATTCAGTATCAACTCAAAAAGGCGCAATTAGGAGACATTTCCGAGGGGATTATTAATCACAGTTAGGTCTTCTTGCCACAAGAAGTTGTCTGCTTTACCAGCTATTCAATGAAAACAAATATTTAGCAATACCTTCCGAGATTGAGGTCAAGATGAGTTTTGTCCAGCTGCAGTCTTAAGATGACTCGCAGTCATTATTGGGTGAAATAGGTATTCACCCAGTTTCCGATGGTGGCTCCTATGGGCGAAGGTGGGAGGAGTATAACTGGTTGCGAACCGAGAAATACTTAGTCTGAGCCCTTTCTAGTCAAATTATCGGTTGGCTTAAAAAGGTAATCCCGAATGATTTGGTTTCAAGAATAAGACAAGTTCCTTATTTATTCCAACATAACTTTGTCGACTAGCTTTGCCGCACTAGTCGTGGAAGTAGTAATTAGAGAGCTTACCAATGTTTTTAGTGAATTTAAGCTCTCAGTACACTGCCACTCCAACTGTTTTACACAAGGTTCTTATTTCATAGTGTAGATGATTGCAATTACCTCGCGTTGGAATACCGAATCATTTTCTTCAAGCGAAAAATGAAGCCTGAAACACATTCTCTTAGTTATAGATTCCATTATTGAGCCGGCAACAAAGCGTCGACAAAGCTTAAGCTCAGGGTAGGTCCTGCGCTAAGCCAGTGCTCTGCCTTATTGAATTGAGCATTGTAGAATCTACTCAACAGAGTTAATGCTGGCGTACTACCCTGCGGCATTGTAAAAATTCTTGTATCTTTAACATCTTCCTCCTCGCTTTCGCCCCACTAAGTATCATAATAACATCAATTGCTAGTGCTGAAGCCTCATTAATTACACAGGTTTACAAAAAAAAGTGTATGCATATTAAACCAAACCAATATATCCCTATGTTATTCGACATGCTGAATGCGAATCCGAGGTCCGTTAGCCTCCATCACGTAAGGTTCGTGGTCATTTGAAGGTCAAGTAGGGAAAAATTCATTGAATAAACCTGAAAATTCAATAAAATTCATCGGAATTTAACCTTGGGATGACCTTGGCATAACCTCCTTGTGACAGGAACACTCGGTTTCAGTGACAAAAAAACATTTTTTTTTTTAATTTTTATTGAATAAATTTTATGTCCTATTGGACCTTCAAATGACCTCGAAGCTGACATTATGGAGGTTAACGGACTTCGGATTCGGGTTCAGCGAATGTAAAACGTTATGTATATGAATTTTCAGGTTTATTCAATGAATTTTTCCCTACTTGATCTTCAACTGACCACGAACCTGACGTGGTGGAGACTAACGGACTTCGGATTCGCATTCAGCGTGTCGAATAACATAGGGATATATAGGTTTGGTTTAATATGCATAAGCTTCTTTTTTTTTGTGAACCTGTGTTATATATCTGTTTCCAGCTCCAGAGTCCAATCAAATAGTTAATGGAGAGCTTTAGTTTCTAACATAGTATCGTCGATAGGAACTTCAACGCGATTTTGGGAGGCTGTATTGCTCTACGCCAGTGGTTCAAGCCCCCTACAAGATTATTGCTACCAACTCTAAACAGCTCAACCGATATATCATCAGGCCAATATTTGTATGAAGCTCTCGCCTCATTTTGGTCAAGTGGTGGGTCTCCTTCATCAAACTCGCAACCGGTGTTGCCAATAAAAAGCATTGAAAACTGTTTTCTCCATACATTTTTGCTCCTCCTACAATTTGTGGTGTACGTGTTCATGTTGTTACACAAATGGAAGGACCTTCAGTTTAACGCCGCCTTAGAACTGAAAATGGACTCTATGAGAAAATTTTTCATGCCAGAAATACACTCAGAGATTTGTCAACGTCTGGAAGTACACACCTCCAACCAGTCAACCATAGCGACCGTATGGAATGACTTCCCAAAAAAAGTGTTTTAAAATGGAATGGCTGCTGCCGTACAGGAGGCACAAGTTAGCTTTTGGTTAGTTAGTCTGTGATTGGCGGTTTATGATTTATCTTCCTGACGACTTCACTCTTTAGTCTGTGTTACTGCGTGCGGGAGGTTAGCGGTTTTAGCAGAATTTACCACAGCTATTTTCGTTCCTTTCCATGCGAACACCTTGGCGATGCAGTTGCCAGCAATGTCCTTGTGCTCAGAGACCCATACAATAGTCTGGTAGCTCTTAGATATTCTCACCATCTTCTGGATTGTATGCCTACTTTGGAAGATCTTTCGTTAGATTAGAATATATACAGCCCAATTCTGAATACTCCCGGGGAGTTTGTTCTCCGGGAATTTGTTTCTCTAGAGAAAGAAATCCTCCAATAATTAACTCCCAGGGAGTAGCATTTTCCCCAAAAATTTACGAGGAAGAAATTCGAACTTCGAAAGAGCTGTTTGACACTCAGCTCATCTCCGCCATTTAATATAAAAAATCCTAAGGGAATTTTTATTCATGATAGGAGGAAAGGAAAAAGAGAGAAAACTCGCAGGGAGTTTCCGGTCAGAATCGGCCTGATAGTGATAAGCCGTTATGGAGGGGCGAAATCTATTTGCCACCTAGCGGCTTTCCTTTAGCGCTGCCTGAAAAACGTTACACTGGGCCGGTAAGCAAAGACTGAGGGTTTAGAGTGAGTTACTTGGTTTGAATTCCGCTGCTTACTATTTCGTTTAGATTTTTGGTCGATGTTTCGAATTCAGGTCCATGCGCATTATTTATTAAATACTTAGGTATATGTCGTAACTACAATAGTTAATAAAAAATAATCGATTAAATAGCAATTCAAGAGACAAACCCATTCACCAAAACCAACTGCCCGCATTTGTTAAATGATCGATCATTCGAAAGTTAATAAAACATTCAACTGGAGTAAACGTCACTGCACATTTCAATTTCGATTTCATTACGTTACGTTTGCGTGTAAACGGTTAAAACACTAAAATCAATTACGCCGCTTACAAGTGACAACGGACAGCAACAATCGATCAATCAAGGGTGGCGGTCAACTTGCAGCGAATTGAGAGACGGAACGAAGTGCACAATGAACTTCAGTGGAATGAGTGGGCAGCAAGAAGCTGTTTGGCTGTTTGGCTGCTTCGCTGGTCAGCTGCTGTAACCGCTGTAAGCTCGGCGAAAAGTGCAAATTCATGTGGATATTGTAAACGGTGGCAACCAGATAGTTACGCAGCAATAATTTCATTAAGCCAGATGCAATGGATTGACATTGGTAGCGGCGTTTAATTGATAACGAACAACAAACAAACAAAAGTTAACAGAAGTGATGAAATCATTTATAGAATGTTAAGGTAATAAAAATTATTCAGTTTTTCTACGCCTCTTTTATGAAAATAAAGTAATAAACAATACGCACAAATAACTTTTTTATTATTTCCAGTGAATAACGCAGCGTCACATTAATGACCTGTCAACGTTCGCGCAAGTCATCTTCAAACGTTCACGGGCGGCTGCTAGTGAAAAATAATGTACACACAAAGGAGTAAACATGGTAAATAAAGTATCAAAATAAAGGCGAAGACAGTCTCACTTCTACTGAATTCTTGAAAATCGTTTGCAGACATGCGATAAAATCGCAAAATTTACAAAACTCTAAAAATTAAAAAGGAGGAAATTAAAGAAAGGATGGATACACAAAGTAGATATGCACTCGCCAGCCTACAAGTGTTGCTTTGAGTGACGCTGTTGGCGGCTGCCGGCGATCGATGAGCGGCTGATGGGCGAACTCTTCAAGTGCCGATCCGCAGGCAAAGCAACAACAAGCAATGCAGTCGTTAAGTTTTCGATAATCGCATGCATACTTACATACAAGCAAATATATGCACTTCAAATTTCCATGGCAATCGAATAAATGGTGATAAAATCAGGATAAAAGAAGTAAAAAGAAAAAAGTTGGGACAGCGCTGTCGTCGGCTATGCCGAAGGCCTCATACCTTTCATGAACATCAGAGAATTTCGCTTCAACCTATTACTGAATTTTACATCAGTTGAATAATACTTAATTAAATTTCAGTCGGATATCTCGAAAACTGAGCGACTAGATTGCGTTCAAACAGACAGATGTACATTGCTAATTCGACCCAGTTCAATGTTTTGATCACTTTGATATACTTTTTGATAGGTATTTCTATTCTTCGTGTACTTAAAAATATTGGACTCAAGTTATGAAACCATTTCATGTTCATGAAAGGTATAAAAATCGCAAAGGCTGCTGTAATAATCGAGACGCACTCGAAAGACAGTAGCCGCTGCTGTTTGGCAGTAAGTCGACAGACCGTCTATCAAATTGACAATTTAAAGTAGTCGATGGAAGATGAAACAGCAGAAAAATTTTTGTAGAAAAAAATATAATAGCATGCACATGTGTATGTATGTATGTAAGAAAGAACAAAATTGCAACGAAGTTTTCGCTACTACCATTACTGAAGTCTTGCGAAGAAGTAATACTAGTGAGCCCGCGTGGCATTAAAACTCACAAAAATGAACTTCAAAAACGTAAAAAATATTCCAGGTCTTAGTCAGAGTTACAAGCGATCGGAGTACCATATTTCGTATAAAACCGTGCTGCCATTTCTTAGTGGAAATTCAAATGACCTTATACCGATAAAACCCTTCTTAATAAAGGTCAGAAGTAAAGAGTTTTCAAACCCATTTCGATTGATACCTATCTTTTAATAATTCATCCAATTTATTGAACAATTTGAATATAAACTTAAGATTTCTGAATATTCATTCGTTTGACTCCCTTATTTTTATAGTTCATATAATTTTTGTATCAGTTAATTTATCCTATGGCATTGCGATAGATGTTTTTTAATTAACTGACGAATTAAGTTGAATTTTAAACATGTGGCAACCTCGTTAGATATAGTTTAGATGTAAAGATTTTTGAAACCCTCTTCGATTGTTACCCATACTTTAATACTTCATTTCATTTATTAAATACTTTGAATTTAACTTTATAAACAGGTGGAAACCTTCTTCAAACTAAAGATTTCCTAACACTCTTTCGTCTGACATCCATAATTTGATATTTCATATAATTTGCGTATAGTTAAGTTAACTAGATTTGATATTTTAATTTAATTGCCATATGTCAAATTGAATTTTATTTTTTAAGCAGGTGGCAACCCTCCTGTAGTTCAGCTAAGAAAAAAAGCTTTTCAAAACCATTTCGATTGATACCCATTTTGTAATAATTGATTTATTATTTTTTAAAAATTTAGCTATAATTTTCGAAAATTAGGCAATTTTTTTTCAAAAAAGTCCAAGCCTTTTAATTTGACACCTCATTTTGGAAAATCGAACGGACAATGCGGATATGATGGCATTGATTATTAAATAATTTAATTGTTCAACAGGTGGCAACTCTTTTCGAAAACCGAAATCAGTTTGCACATCTACAGACCAAGCGCCGAATTACCAGACTGATGCCGAATTACCATGGCAAGGTATACGTATGTATGTATCATCTTGATTCTCCGGAAATTCAACTTTTTTTCTGACTTACTTATATACAAAGTCAATGCGAAATATATGCAGTGCTTGCTAGTACTTTTAATTAATTACATTCGACACATTCCTTGGGATTTTATGCCAATCGAAAATTCCCATTCAATATTTATTGCTTTTTGTGGAGACTTAAAAAAAGGTTTCCACTTAATGCATCATCCATTCGGGGCACGTTTAAGCTATAGACAAGTGTTATTGCATAGTTGCAACATTAACAATATCAATGGGTATACAGATAACATATAAAGCAGGTGTGAGTGCGGTTGTAGATACGGAAAGCCATTCACTGATTGGCATATAAAATCAAATAAAAGATAATATTTTGTTGTCCGATTTGAACGTTAAGGAACATTTCTTTGTGATCATATGGTCTCAACCGATAGTATTTGCTAAACTTACACGCAGCTTAATTCCGCCTTAAAGTTTAAATTTGCACGCTTTCGCTATTGTTATTTATTATTTTAGTTTTTCAAGTTCATCGTTTGTTTGCACATGACTATGTATATATTACATATATAGGTACATATTTATGTACGTATATTAGGGCGGGTCAATTTGTATGGGAGATTTTTTCGACTATGCGCGTATAGCACAGAAGGATTCTACGTGTAATTCTAAGCAAATTTGCCGAAGTAACCATGGCTCTAAAATCCGTTTGGAGTTTGCAAAATTGCGAAAATAGGTTTCTTAACATTTTGCTGTAGTGTGGTAAAGAAGTGCTTAAATTTTGTATAGCAACATACTTTAAGGGGTTTTTTGATATGAGAAACCCATTACGGCACTTATCTTTTTCTTAAAACTTCTACCGGAGGGCGGAATAGTGGAAATTTTCTCATTTTCTTGGAAACCTATTTTCGCAGTTTGGCAAACTCCTAATGAAAACTGTCATTGAAAAATTCACTATAAAGGAAACGTTCTACAACTAAGTGATACATACCAGTCGATATGTCGGGAATCAAATTTAAAAGTATTTTTTTTTATAATTTTTATCCAAAATTAAAAATAAATAACAATTATTTTCAATTTTTATTTTATAAATCCAAAATAATAATTATTTTTGAGTTTTATCTAAATAATCTACAAATAACAGTTATTGAAGGAATAAAAGTCTGCAATGACTGTTATATGAGACATTTAATTAAAAAATAAAAAATAAGTGTTGTTTTCAGGTTACTTAGATACAAATTAAAAATAATTGTTATCTTGGATTTATAAAACAAAAATTAGAAATAACAGTTATTTAGGAGTAATTAAAATAACTGTTAAAGAGCGATTTTTTAATAAAAGTTTTAACTGTAACATCCCGGTTCCAGATTGATTTTAGACCCATGGTTTCTTCGGAATATTTGCTTAGAATTACACGTAGAATTCTAATATGCTATACGCGCATAGTAAAAAAAATATTAACTCGCCCTAATGTATGTATGTACTTAGCTCTAATTAGTAATCAAAGAGCGCCTCAACGAATGCATGATTGATGAGAAACTATCATCATGGCACATTTTATTACCACAAAAATAAAATTGCCAACTTTTCCAACAAACAAACAAAGCGAACCAAAATGCCTTTAAAAGTATATCTTTCCTTTTTTAATATATAAAATGTCTTCGCACATACTAAACAATCAAACCAACAACCGTTTATTGCATGTCGATTGCGTTTTTCAAATACTAATTGATTTGTTTATTGAATTGTTAACGAAAAGCAATAAAAAAAAGTAGCTACAAAAACATAAATAAATAAATACACAGTAATTGTTATGTATAAACATACATATGTGACAATTCAATCAATTGTCATTTGACGCGACAACTGTGTACTTTATTGCCAATTAGAATTGTGACAAGTCGCGCGTGGAATATTGATGCGAGCGCTCGCATTGGCCATAAATGAATAATGAATTTTATGAATACAACACATGTTCCGGAATAGAGGAAAATTACTGTGAAATCAATGAAGGTTGGCGAGAGAGTGTTTTATTTTTTGTTAGTATGTTTTGAAGTGGCTTAAACTGTAGTTAGGTTGAAATTTAACAGCTTTAAAGAGTACAATGATAAAGAGAGAGGTGTAGGTGTCAAGGTTAGAACAAAACCGGTTTAAAAAAATATTTTGTTTACCTTAGAACTTGCTGGAAAAGAATTCTGACTACAAGTAATTCGAGTTTAGTGCACCTGAGCAGGACTATCGATTGAATGTAGTATTTGAAATCAAGTGCAGTAGCTATAATGGCTTTGCTGCCTAATCATCAACTGTTGTGTTATTGTTTTTGTAGCAGCTACTTTGTGTTGCTCAGTTCAGCTAATCTTTCAGCCGTTACACTCAAGCTTAACTAACCCCCTCGAAACGTTCTGTTTCGGCAGGATAGATCGAAAAGGGAGAGGTGCTAATTGAGTGGGCTAAGGAGGAGAACAAAAGTGACTCGCGTCGTCGGGGGACCTTTGCAAACCTGATTTATATTTGGTATCTTGATATTAACCATGTGAAAGTTAATAAATGTGGTTTAGGAAGCTTCCAAATGTAAATTTTAAACATTAGTGGGAGAAGATAGAGCCACCCGTGCTGGCACGTGTGTTAGTCTTCTTGACTTTGGGGTTTGATTTAGAAAGGGTACAAACGATTGTTATTCCCTGCCAACTAGATTATAACTCATGAAAGGGAAGATGTCTCAATATCCTCTAGCAGCATGGAGTGGTAAACGATGTCGTAGGCCTTTGTCTAGTCCAAAGTTAATTACATTTACGGCGCTAATTGCTCTAGTGGTGCAGTGCATTTTACCGAGGCCACACTGCTGCTTCGCTGGAGTCATGTGGCACGTGAGGAACGGAAGTACTAAGTCCTCAATTCTCTTCACTTCTGATAGTGTTCGTCAGGCTTCGCCCGTCCAAACCAAATTTTGCAGCATCGGCATGCACAATCCGAAAGGGCCAACGGCTTTGAAGGCTTTTGCCTGATCGATGGCCACACAAACTTCGCCGCTGGCGAAAGTAAAGGGCTCACAAGCTTTTCGGATGTCTGATCAATTGCCGCTTGGGCATATTCACCGAAGGACGAAGTATGAGTTTTCTGCCAAAGTAGCTACCCATCGCTTTGGGTCCGATGAAGCGAGATAATAATAATAGATCGATTACACATATGTTTGGCCGAGCTTCTCCTCCTCAAGATGTGCGTCTTTATGTTGCCACACAAAGGGCTCCGAATGGCGATTGTATCTTTATGAGAAGCTGCTTTTCATGGCAGAATACACTCCGGGATTTGCCATTTCCTTCCGAGGGGCGACCGCTGTTAAGAAAAACACTTTTTTTTTATATTTTTTCCGATGTTGCTTTGGCCAGTGCTTGAACCCAGTCACTTCTAAATTGAAATATCTAATAAGGGATTCCACTCGGCTAAGATGGTCTAAGCCTAGGGATAAGTCTAAGACTAAAACTAAGACTAAGATAAGACTGAGACTTAGAATAAGACCAAGACTAAGGCTAAGACTAAGATTAAGGCTAAGACTGACAAAAATACTAAGACCAAGACCATCACCAAGACTGAGTTTAAGAAAACCACGAAGTCTGAGATGAAGATTAAAACAGCCGAAAGCAAAAAGAGTAATACGTATTTCTACCGTATGAAACGAACTAGAAATTAATTAAAGAAAGTACCAATTCCGTGGTATAGTACACGAGTTCGTCTTTTTTTTAATTAATAATGCTTATTTAATAAACAAAAATAATAATTAAGCAAATGTAATGAAACAAAAAGTTTAAAAATTAATAATAATAACAGTTCATTACATAAATTTCGAAATATTAGTCTTCCCATGCAACTACGAGTAATCTTAACTTTCCCAAGCGCCAGAGGAAGAGTAGCCATATATACTTAGTACATACTTGAGTGATATCAAAATAAATAATAGTTAGCTCATATTTAATGCACATAAATGCTGCTAATTGGCTACTTTCCCAGCAGTGTTGAAAGAAATTGTTATTGCTCACATCATCAACCCCCTTTCCGCGGCACACGGAAGAAGGTAGTACAACTTGTTGCGTCTTTCTTTACTATGCTTTTAACCGCGAGAATTGAGTAACATTGTTTTTTTTTGCTTTTTATTTCTTCACTTTTATTACATATTTTAATTACATATGAAAGGTCATAAAAATAGTGTTTCAGGTGAAAATTCAT
>NW_023460109.1:0-42626 GCF_013731165.1 Rhagoletis pomonella
TCTGTTAGCCCAGTTTTCCAAGACCTTAGTGATAGTTTCTGACCTCCACCTTAAAGGCGTGAATCGATAATGGACCGTTCCCATAACAGCGGTTATGCAAAAAAGTCGAACAGCGTCAAAACGCAACTCTGGGGTGGCCAACTGACATCACCGAGACGGCTGAAACACGATTATCGAACTTGGCGCGTAAAATATCAATTGTGGCATGGGCTGTGTGACATGGCGCGCCATCCCGCTATAACCAAAGAACACCCAAGTCCATGCCTTGTATTTTCGGCCACAAAAAAGGTATTTATCATGCCTCTGTAGTGCTCACCTTTGACAGTGGCAAAGATGCCACCTCTTCAAAATCCGCACAAAACTGTTACTCTCTGAGAATGCATTGGCTTATTTTGTTTGGCACCCTTTGGTCCACCCTTTAAAAACAAAAGTAGTAGAAGTTTGATAAGGCAGACGAGTTCTTATGTTATTGATAGCCAATAAACTTGTACAAACACAGTAAAAACCTCCCAAACCTTGATTTGGAAAGTCGCGTTCATGGATAACCTTTGTTCGATAGAATGTACAAATTTGTTTGGCGCCGCAATATTACACAAAATTTTTCCTCATCGTTATCACTCCACGATGTTTATTCGGGTATGTTGTCGAGAGGTAGAGGGATTACCCCATGGAGTGGTTTTGTGCTACTCTGATGTTATGTTGAGCTGGAGTATGTGCGCCTGCCTTAAGACATCGCAATGTTTATTGAACCAAATTTTTTATACGCATTGCGGTTAATTTTGGAATAATCCTTAACCCTTAGGAAGTACTCTTTACATGCGTGCATTGAAAAGTATTTTTGTAGGGTATCCTAATCTATAGCTAGATATACATACACATAAAAAAGCCATGTATGTATAATTTGTTATCAGCCGCTTCCAACATGATAGACATGATAGAAATTACTCTGTAAGAAGTACGAAACGACGACGATGCCAAGTGTGCCGGCAGAGGGCACTTTTTCTTGTCTACGGCGGTGTTCTCTCTGACTGAACGAAGCTTAGACTTTTAGCCAACGTTGTTCTTACAGGGCAATTCTAGCTAAGGTAGTAAAAAGTCTTTCCTAAGACAAATGAAAGACAGAACTCTTCCATTAACCAATTCTTGTAAAAAGCTATTTTGGGAGAAATCACTTATTGCAATGGCCGAGTGAGCAAAGAACAGGCGTTGCCAATCGAAAGATCCGAGTTCAAGTCCTGGTGCAGGAGATTTGATTTGATCTGTATTTTTTTCTTTGTTAATTTAATTTTTCAGATTTTTTATTTTTTAAAAGGAAATACATATCGTCGTTTAAAGTACAAAACCGAGTATCAACAAAATGCAAAACCGCGTATCAACAAAATTCAAAACCGCGTATGTGAGGCTGCACAAATTATTTTCTAAAGAGAAAAAACATTCATATTTCAAAATGGTTCTCTTTTTTATAAAGCAATCGCATTTCTAGCTGGTATATTTCAGGACGAATGGATAAGGATTAAGCTAAGAGTTGGTGTGAGTAAATTCAATTTTCGCCAGCCAATATCAGTTACGCGGTTTTGCAGAATGACGATACGCGGTTTTGTACTTTAAACGACGATATATATTTTTTAATCTAATTTTTAGAAACCTGTTTTATGCATTTCTTTTTTTAATTTTTTTTTTCTTAATTTGATTGTTTTTAATGGTTTTGTTGTTATTGTTTCAAAACGAATTTTTAGCAATTTATTTAATTTATTTTTTTTCTCATTTTTAAATATTCTTTTTTTAGTTTTTTGTTACTTTTTTTTAATTTTTTGATTGTATTGTGTAAAAAATATTTTTTTTTTAAATTTCATTTACTTTTTAGAAGTTTACTATAGATATTTTTTCTTTCTTAATTGGATTTCTTATTCTTCTGTTAATTTAATTTTCTTTTAATTTTTAGATTTCGTTTTAAGAAGAATATTCTTTTTTTTGTTTCTTGTTTTTAAAATTTTTTTTATTATTATTATTATTTCTTTTTCAATATATTTTTAATCTAATTTTATTTTTCCTATTCCTTTTTTTGACAATTTTTTTTATTTTTTCAATTTAATTTTCTTTTATTTACTAATTTTTATTGTTTTAAAACGAAATATATATATATGTTTTTTAATGTAATTTAATTAAAAAAAAAAACTTTGGCAAATTTTTCAATTAGTCTTTCGAAAGACAGTAAAGAGCTTTCAAGATAGTTGCCAGAATTGACAATTGTCTTACGAGAGACTTTTATCTTTCGGTGGTGAGATCAAATACAGTGGGCAAAATTTCTATGTTAGACATAACGGTTTTATGTTAGTATTCTCTTCGTGCTAAATATGTGAATCGATAGTAAGGTCCACGAATGGGTGGCAAGTTCTTCCGCCTTTTTCAGAATTTGGAGGCCAATAACTAGTTTGTTGCTGAAGGTTTTCTGTGTTTCAAACGGACCTTGATACCGATGCTTAAGACAATTACTGGGTGATATGTGACGCAAACTTCAAGATCATTCATCTAATGTATTAGGCAGACAACGCTCAAATAGATTTCAATATCGGATTGGGTAAGTTACCATCGAAATGTATTATAGTACTAACAGGGAGAGATGGAAAACCTTCATAGCCGAATAGCAGCCAGACAGTTGTATAGTATTTTCCTTTATTGCACTTTTACAAAACTATTATATGTTATTGAGTTGTTTGCCTTTAAGGTGGCCCGGCCTTTTGCGTTATTTTTTTCGCTTGCTTTATTAAGTCATAAAAGTGCCTGCGGTTTCAGCGATAATGTTTGCGTTATTGCTGCTGTTGTTATTGTTGGGCTTGTTAGCAATTAGTTTACTTCAACAAATGTCTAGCACTTTGCTGCTGTCATTGCTACTACTATTGGTTTTTTGTTGTGGTCTGTACGTTGTTGTTGCGCGCTAAGATGTTGCATTAAAATACTTGATATTCGCAATTTCATTTCCAAAAATGCTGTAGAGTGCAGGGCTCGTGAAATGTTAGATAGTTACAACAAAAGCAGACGAAGTGGCACTAAATGAAGTTGAAACTTGTTTGCTGTAGCCAAAATATGTAGTGGCCAAAAAAGCAAAGGCAACAATTTTTTTCTTTAATTTGCAATTCATTCACTTGTAGATTGCTTTTATTAAAACAAAAAAAAAAAAAACAAAGGGTCTCTAATAAGCTGTCTAATAAAATGTGCCAAAATTGGCTTTCAGCGCATAATGAAAACAGCAACTACAACAAAATTAGCAGACACTTATTTTCGGCAACAACAAACACACACAACGGAGTGAGAAATATTCAACGCCTCGCAGTTGGCAGCAATTGCACTTGTTTTTGTATTTGTATTTGTTTTTATTTCTTTTGCGGCAATCAAACATTTTTGTTGTTGCCGCCACCGCCACCGCCACCATCGGCGCTGTCATCATCTTTGCTTGTAACGGCTATCATCCTACGAATTTCAGCACTTGTCTATTTGCGTTTGAGCTTTTTTCGTGAGTTTTCTTTTTTCATTTGTTTTACACTTTATTGCTGCAACATTAGCTTGTCTTTTTTAGGTCGCACGAAAATCGATTTTCAGCTGCTGTTGCGGCAGCAGCATACCAAAGCTTGCCACACATTTCAATTTGCCCTAAAAAAAAAAAGAAAAACTTTGTAATAAAAATTTGAATAAAAAGTAAGCGAAATAGTAGCAAAGCAGCGTTTTTTTGGGCACAGCGGCCGAAACGAAAGTGTTGGCAGCTTCTAGTAGTGCACTGCTGCTACAGAAGCAACAAAAACCACAATCGAAGCAAAAGAAAAGTGTAAAGTTATAACAAGTCCATAGCCGATATAGATCAGTGCAATGAAATGCAATGCTGCTAACTGTTGTTGTCGTCGTTCCATTGTTGCTGACTGCCTGCAATTAGTAGTAGCTGGCGTCTGACGCATATTAACTGGGCGTTGATTATCGCTGGTTGGTAAATTTTTACTGCTACTATAAAATGAGCGCTGGAATTCGCCAGCAGCGACACGCCCAATTGCGCTAAGCGTTTGGAAATTTAAAATTTTTTAATTTTTCAAAGCGAAATAAAAAATCGGATAAGTGGTCAGTTGATCTGATTAAGTAGTAGGTTAGCGGTTTGGAAAATTTTTCGTTTTTGATAATTTTGATAAAAAAAGTGTATTGCTGCTTTTTTGGGAAATTTTAGTAAAAAAATTTCTTATTTTTTCCAACTAATTGCTATGATAGCAGCTTTTTTAATACAGTGGCACACCCTTGGCTTGGTTTGTTATTTTTCATATCTAATTGGAGCAACTAATTTTTGTGTAAAAGCTCTGTAGCATTCGAAATCAGATCTATCTTATAATTTGTATTTTTACGTTTGACTTTATTTTATTTATGAAATATACATTTAGGCGCCTCAATCATTATTATCATAAAACAGAAATATGGAGGCTGAACACCTTCAAACTACTTAACCGGAAGCTAAGGAAAGATATACTTCCAGCCTTGCTACAGTAGCCCATAGACCGCGTCATTGGGCCGCTATTGAAATGTTTCAAGGATAGTTTTCATCGACAAGATTGGCCATGCGAACTCACTTAATTCAAAATGATACTGTTTATAGACAAGAAGGTTAGGTTAAAATGGCTGTTGGTGGACACCACACCTTTTCCCTCATACGGGCGCGCTGCACAGTGTTTCAAAACTGCCATTTATTGTTCCTTTTTCACTCAACTTGGTTATAATTTAATTTAAAAAAAGCTTATAAAATTGACAAGAGACCAGTTGAGCCTAATTTTTGAATTAATTTCATTAAATGTTTTAGTGCAAAGCGCGCTAAAAGTACCGATATTGAAGAAAATCGATTTTCCTATTCCAGTTAATAATTTTTTGCAAAATAAAAACTAATTGAAAACATTTGTAGGGTTCCCCAAAACGAGTCTAAAAAAATTAAATATTCAAAAAAAATTTAACCAAAATTAATTTTTTTTTTAGTTTTTAGTATGTACGATAAAGTGCAAGTTTCAAGTGGCTAAGAGTTCGCTTTGATTTTTAATAATATATATAATGAAAATATAAACTACACAACATGCAGATGTGCTCGAAAAATTGGCAAAAAAACTGCATACCCAAAATGTTTCTAAAAACAGAAAAAAGTTAATTTTGGTAACGTTTTTTTTTACATTTCAAATTTCTAGTGAGTTTTTTTTCGTTTTGTGGCAACCTTACAATTGTTTTCAATTATTTTTTTTTTATTATGTTACATTTGTTAACTGGAACAGGTTAATCGATTTCTTCAAAATTACTACTTTTTCTGCATTTTGCACTTAAAAATTCAATATAAACATATAAAAATTCAAAAATGGTGTCCAACTGGTCTCTTGCTAATTTTATAGGCTTTCGTTAACTCACGAATTATGAACATTATATTCCAGTTTTGAACTACTGTTCGCTGTGGTGCCACACAGGATCATTTCACACCCTCCAACATATATGAATATGCGGGTTTGGTAAATTTCAGTCATCGCTTTATCTTTATGCCCGTCGTATCGCACAAGTTCACAAAGCTTCCAAATTGCAGTATAACCTCAAAGTTCTTTACATATTAAGGCTCATCCTGGTTTCCTCCTGTAGAAGTCATTGCAAGGCAACCTGAGATTCTCTTCCATGGTCAAGAAAATTTCTCCTCGACATTTTCTGACAATCATTAGTGTAGATGTCTCTGATCACCCTTGGGCGTAAACACTCGACAGCTTCCAGTGTAGCCACAAGTTCGGCTTAGTAGATGCAGCAATGATATGCTTAACAGTTTGTCTATGCATTCAAAGTATACCTTGGTGGACGGAACGACATTAGGCCACTCCTTCGATCTTGTTTTCCATTTTAAACCCCTTAATCTAGAACTGAATAAAGTCAGATGGACCCGAAAAGTTATGGACCTTGGTGCTCTCTGCTAGAAATTTCTACTTTTTTTAAGGTTGAATTTGGTACGATAACTGATAGCTTGTATAAATAAAGAGACAGTCAGATACGTTTTTCGGGGGCGCGTTTGATAAAACCTCAGCAAGGAAATATAAAATTGGCAGCCTGAAGATGATTCGTGTAGATGGAACAAAAAACGTATAAATTTCTGGCTGTCGTACCAGGCCAGTAATTAATAATAATAATAATAGATTGGCGCTTACACATATGTTAGTGTTTGGCCGAGCTTCTCCTCCGATTTGTGGCGTGTGCCTTGATGTTGTCACACAAAGCGGAGGGACCTACAGTTTTACGCCGACTCCGAACGGCGATTGTATTTTTATGAGAAGCTGTTTTTCATGGCAGAAATTCACCCGGAGGTTTGCCATTGCCTGCCGAGGGAGGACCGCTGTTAAGAAAAAACCTTGTGCTTTGTGCTTGAACCCAGGCATTGCGGAGTGGAAGCGCGCACTGCTTACCACTACACCACAGCTGCCGATAATTACTCTGGAAAAAATACGTGAAGAAAACAGTGCAAAAAACTGTGACCCACGATGATTTATGGGGTAACTGGGTTTATAGAATTACACAACGGAGAGCCAGCACAACTGGAGGCTTGATAACTTGTTCAACAGTATCCTTGGATGTTCAGGCCAAATCACTCGGTTACTACATTCGTACAGATATGTTTCAGTTATTTATAGAGTTGCGTTGTTTGGAAATGACACTATTTTTAAAAAAATCGTGTTGCTTTTTTCTTAGCGTTTCATAGGGAGGACTGATGCCAAAATTATTGCAAAAGAGCTTCTGTAAGAAAGACATGAATATTTTAATAAATCAGTTCTCTGAAATAGAAATACCGGGGGATGCCATGTATTTAAAGGGCAGTTAAAAAAAGCTTAGCGATGACAGTCTTGACGCTGCTATTAAGGCTCTAAAATCTCAACAGGTAAGCTCAAAACTGGTAGTGGAAGCCTTAATAAGCTGAACATTCTTGGAATGAACAATCTGGATGTCGGTACACGTTGATATTGAAGAGAACCAGATAACTCGCAAAGAAATCCGCTTCACACCCTTTCATCGGCCCAGAGCCCCACGGTCAAATAAGAAGAAGTTCACAGAATTCGATACTAGTACAATCTATCTGGTCTAGAATATCCCAAGGCATTCACAATAGTTTATTAGTTAACCCACTTTAAGGAATGCGAGAGCTTATCCCAGCATAACTCAAAACTCAAGGCGGAATTCTTACAGTACTTTGCAGGTTCGCATGAGCTATAAATATTCTGCGATACTGATAATGAAACAGCACTACGCATATTGGAACTGTTGCCTACACTAGTGCACAAACGTAAAATTTGTACAATTTGGAGGATCATCATCATCTGGACTAAACTTAGCTGTTTTTTATCCTCATCAGTACAAATAATAATATATCAAATATTGAAGTACTTTGGGCATCAAGTTAGCAACGAACTTCTCAAGCCCGATATGAGGGCCCGCGATGAGGGCTGCTTGATGAAATAGTAGAAGAAGATGCGATACTTTTATCACAATGTAGTCATGCTAGCTTGTAAGCATAACAGCTGAGTGAGCATTGACGATGGTTGCGGATGCCAGTGACTTACTACTTCACAAAGTTCAACGAGATCGCACTTGACTATTTTCACAAATATCTTAGTATAATTAAATTAAATCACTCCGCTTACGATATCTTCAACCTTATTTATAAATGAGGTATAAAAAATTACATATGCTTAATTCCAAAAATAAACTAAAACTCTGTAAGTCTTTTATGGAGCCGCAGTAATAGCAAATAGTCAATAAAAATAATCTTAATTGCATTTTAACCCCACAGTGACACATTCAAATATGTGCATATGTATGTATATGAACCTATAAACTTAAGTACATACAAATTTATTTATGTTCTTAGTTTATTATCATTTACAAGCAACTATGGTGGCAATCATACCCGCAAATGTAGCTATGAACGATTTTTTATGCTCTCGATTTAAAGAGATGTTATTACGTTTTACCAGCTTATTTAAAGGTGCAATTTACATTTGCAAGTTTATGCACCTAAAATTAATGCTTACAAAAATGGCTGAAGAAGGAGTTAAACCTATTTGTTGAAAGTGAGATTTTAATTTTTTATGTCCCAGCAAAAACCACGATTACCACAGAAACGAAAGTGGAAACGAGCTAGGCGATGGTTATTAAGTGAACCGAGTTTGGTAGAAATTGATGAATCAGTTACCGAGATACATATTTGTGGTGATAAGGTGCTAAGTGGATATTGTACTGATTTATCGCCGTTTTCGTGTTTCAAAGATTTTCAACAGATTTCTTACCTAGACGCTAGGCAAGTACTCGTTTGGGAAGGATTGGTGAAACGGCTACTGAGATACACTATTTCATCATAAGTGGGCGGGATCACGCTTATTTTCCAAAAAATTCACAATAATAATATTTTTAACCAAAATTCGACCCACGGTTTGTAGGTGTTCTGACCCCCTGGAAATGTACCGTCTGCGATAAAAAATGTTAATAATCAGTACAGTTTATATACAATGTGCATGTCAAATTAAATATATAAAAAAATACATGCAGTGGTCAAAATATTATAGCCGAACCACTTTTTGCCAAGTTTTAACCTATTACTTTTGTTGTTATTTAATTTTGGTTATTTTTGTTCTTTAACAAAACCCGTGTAAATCCAAGCTACCAACTTTGTGCAATATTAAAAAAATTCAACAAACTTTCATGCAAATTTTGAGCTTTTCTACAAATTTTAAAAAATCAACCGTAATTTTTAGCCATTGTACTTTATTCTACTAGAATCCAATGGGCTACAAAACTGCATACACAGAAAAAAAATTAAGACTCGAAATTTTTACGAAAATTGTTTTTTTTTTTTGGTTTCAATTTCATAAATTTTTAAGGCAGTGTCACTCGATTGGTATATTTTTACAGATTTGTCCATTTTTATATTGGGCTATTGATACAAATTATTTTTTGTAGTCAAAAGCTTGGTACAATACAGCAATCTTTTATGAAAAATTTCAACAAGTTGTTATTCGTGATTGGGATAAATCTATGTTGAAATAAAAGTGAAAATAAGAAAATATTTTGTCAGAGCCCCCACCATGGGTGACGATATCTGCAACATTATATCACCTCACCTCACATGATATCATATCACACCATACGAAATCAAATCACATCGCGTCACATCAAATCACTTCAAGTTATTTACATCATACCGGGCTTTGCTTTATCGTTAAAAAAAAGTTCGCGTCATATAAAAACATCGCATCAGTTCATGCAAAGAAAACCTCAATCACATCTTGCTTTATCGTTAAAAAAAACGCAACTGATCACATCATATGAAAGCATCTCAACATCCACTGTATTACATCGCATCACTTCAATTGTTGGCATAGCCTCAAACTGCCTCAAAAACCTTTGCAATGCTTTAAGTAACTAACTTCTTAAGTTTGTTCGTACAATTTTTGTATTACTATTTTTTTCTCCGTTGTATTTCTTACGTTTTGTAATAATTTTCCGACCATTTTAGACACACGATTCCCAGCATTGACATTCTTGTATGTCTTTTAATCGCCAATGGCGCGAAGAACATTTAAAAGCAAATATATGGCAAATATTTGATATTTAGACAAATACGCCGCTGCACACATACACACACACACATATACACAGCGAATTTTATACAAATGCGCACTTGATGCATATTAGCTGAGATTTAGCTTTGTTTCCACTAAAAGCGACTTCTCTAATAAATAGCACTTTGTAAGGTGCGCGCGCTGACAGCCTTTTTTTTTGTGTGTTTGGTATTTTTAGGTGCGCCTTACAGCCACTAAGTTCGTTGCTTTAGTCTTTTGTTTTTGACAACTGCAATTTTGAGTGTAAAAACTATTGTAAATTTGGCAGCTTTAATTTAAGAAAGTAAGCGTAACAATATGAATTTGTGCACAGTTATGTAAGCAGACAAAATGTAGCGAAAAAAATTGTAAAAGCAGCAATTCTAATTTTTTGCAAAGTCATATGAAATATCAGCCATATAAATGACTATTAGAAATGGGGGATTAATGACGACGATCATTAGCGTTCAACGTAGCAGCTGAAAAAAAAAAATTAGCAAATTAAAAAAAAATAATAATAATAAATAAAATAAAAATCGCCAAAGTTACGCAGCAGCAGACATTTCATGCAAAAGAGAAGAAAAGCAATTTACAAAAAACCAGTGAGCAGACAGTGATTTTGCAAAAAATATGTAACAGTTGCTGTTACTCAGATTTTAATCTATTTACTGTGAACAGTTAATACAACATTTGATTACTGTTTGCTGTTGTAAACTTTTAAAGACTTGGCTGCTGCTTGTGACACAGAGTTGGCAATATTTTGCTTCGCCTTTTTTTCAAGTTATTTATATTTATTTATTTTCAGCCACTCTACAACACTCAGCAAAATTGTGATTAACTAGTACCAACTAAATTAGCTCTTAGGAAATACATATGTATATTTCCAAAAGCAATGACCTCAAATTAAGTGCAATATCAGTATTACATTTAATTGTCAAAAATGTTTCCCTTACCTCTTACAAGCTCTTTGTGAAATTTAAAATTTATTTTTCAATTCCAAATTGCTTGTCCACCACTTTGCCGGCTTACTTAATTGAGCTACTAAGTGTATAAATAAATTGCCCCAACTGATATTTTTTAAGCACACTGCTCTGAAAATTATTTGAAGTTGCCCTTCGGTCAGCTTAAAGTATTAAGACATCGCTGGTGGCTATCAGTGGCTTCTTTGTATTGTATTTTTATTTTTTTTGTAGAAGTGCTGCTGTACTCAAACATATCTATATATAAGTATTACATGTCACATGAATTCATTGTCAGGTCAGGTTTGGATCTATGTATGATCTAGTTTCTAAAAATTGTGATAAAAAATTTCATTTTCGATTTCCTTGCCTGACTAGCACACCGGAAATTTCGAAATGAACTGCGATTCAATCTGCTGAGACTTCGCTTCATAAACACTGGCGGCCTTCCTTGGCATAGAAGGTGCTATTAAAAATGCCTGTGCATGTTTTATCCACAAACCCTTGGACGAGCGCCAAACAGCAGAATTGCTAGGCTGCATATTAAAGGCGAACCTTAGTAGGGGCACGACAGTCGCCAAAGCCCTAATGACCGCCCAACTATACGAGAAAATAGTCATTCACTAGCCAATAGCGGAAGCTAACTACTATTGAAAGCGACAGATTTCGGCGATATCAAATACTTCTGCACGGTGAACACTCGCAGAGTCAGCCAGATGGACTAATTTTCATACTCACAGATCAAACAATAGCTACAACTCCCTCTTACGACATGAGTGGGACTCCGAAGGGTATTCCATTAAGGTCGTGTATAATCGGCGAGCTGTCTAATCTTTGAAGGCAATCGAGAAATAATACTACAATATGTATGCGTGCTTGTTCCTTTTCTTTACATAAATCCATTTCTCTGAGTCTTACAGCAAACACCGAAACGGTGTACATCATTTGAAGCTCAAAAGGATGTAGGTTTCTAATAAAATTGAGGACAGCCGTAGAGTAAGCTCTCATTACCCATGTACTGCAGACACATATGGCCCTCTGAACTCTGCCCAGTTATACATGGCTATACTACTTAGTAAGCCTGTTCACCAGGATTAAAAAATCAGCTGAAGGAAAAGGGTAGAATAAGGATACGGAACCCAAACATTTGATCTTGAATATATATGCCCATTATTAAAGCCGCTGAAGCCCACTGCAAATAAGTAATAGAGTAGTAAGCAGCCGTTTAAACTACCTAGTCACTGCAGAATATTTACGATGGAGGTATGGGCGATAAGGATATTCCCGTAACTAGCTTTAGGCATACCACATTTTTATTTATTTATTTTTTATATAACAACTTATAAAGATAAAGGAAACAAAGCAGAAAGCTTTGTATCTATTTGGTACCTGGTCGTTAGAGTATCGAAGGAAACCAAATAGAGGAAGAGACTATCCAAATATATATGTTTGGAAAGATAACTTATAATGTAAATGAGAACAAAAACTATTTACTGGTAGGCCGCTATCTAAGTACTTTCACAGACGCAACGAATGTAGGAGGTGCATCTATTATGAACTCGTCAGAAATATTTGGGAGTCCACGGTCAAGAAATCTTATATATTTATATCTCTAAAAGCACCCCTTAGAAAAAGTCAATTTTTTACTCGATCCTCATCGGACACTACTAAGGAGCACACGAAATATGTATGGCATACAGTCAACCATATTAAATTAATCTCAACTACTACTTTCATTTTGGTTGTTTGTGTTTCCGACAGGGTAGGAGGATGATTTATTTCAAGGGATGACGGAAGATCGTTCCACAATACATAATCTCAACTAGCTTAAGATCTAGCGAGACTCCCAAATACTTTACTCATGTAAAGTTTGGCTTTTCAATGTTATTTAAAGTTATGCAGAGATGTAATTCTGTTTATACTGGCTGATTTAACTAAAACCCCTGTAATGATGTTGCTTACCTCACGTGGAAATATCTTGATAACGTATGGTTATTTGATTTCACTCTACCCTAATTGTTCCCTACGCCAAACTGTGTATTTAATTAATCAAGATGTAAAACATAGCTCTTATAATGGTATTCCGACAACAGCACAGTTGCGTAAATGTATTTTGAATATCACATTAAAAATATAAAGAGAACGATATAAGTATTTTGAAAAGTAAAGTAGCGTTATGCTTTTTACAATTTTTTATTAACTCCGGGATATAATAATAAGTAAAATAGATAAATATTAAAACATGTGTCTTTGAGTTGAAATGTCTTCCAATTATTGTCCAATACCAATGTTCAGAAAATTTATGAATTTTCAACGATATCCATAACAATATAGATTACAGTTTCCATAACAATGTCTATAAAAATATCAATTACAATATCGATAAAAAATACCAATTTACACAAATATAATAACAAAATACAATATTAATCATTAAAGTGATAATAATACCGATAACAATATCGATAAAAACAACGATAACGATATCGATAATAATATCGATAAGAATATCGATAGCATTCCGATAACAATGCTAAAACTTGGATTGTCGATATCGATAATTAAACTGGATCACAAATTTTAATTTGGTTTTTGTTCGGTGATTCCGAAATTCTGGTTAATTTTTTTTTTCTATGGATACCTTTTCGAGATATTTACAGTTTGCCGTTATTCAGCTTATAGCAACAATTGGTTCCTTTTAATCACGTACATCTTAGATACCAATTTAAAAATAGCGGTATATTGCAAATATCTCGAAAAAGTATCGATAGAAAAAAATTAACACGATTTTCGGAATCACCGAGCAATTCTACATAGGGATTAGATAGTGGCATCCATAGAACATTTTTGTTGTAAACCAGTGTTTTCGACAATGATAACACTTTTGGCAACGACGTTAATTATAAAGGAGAATCCAATTTCTATAAATTTCCGCTTCAATAAAACATCGGCGAACTAATGTATGTCTAAGCATCGTGAATGCTAAATGCACGGAAAAATTTTAAGATTACACTTATAAACATTTTTAAAACACGTAAATTAGCGCTAATGAAAAATTTAATTTAATGTAATTTGCTACATGTAAATGCTTCAAACTACACAGCTACCGACAGTGGTGGCTGAAATTAATGGCAAGTATGATAAACGAAACGAAAAGAGTTATGCTTTAAACAAAGCACACCTCATACGAAAGACTTAAGCGAGCAACCTGCTTTACCGCCACAAACTACAAGTGCAGCTAATAGTTTAGTCACAAAAACTTTGTTAATGTTTGAGAGCAGCATACATTCATTAAAACGTCATTTCTCGCTTACTCTCTGCACTTAAGGCTGCCTTTGCAAATACGTATATTTTCCCCATGTCATCTCGCACTGCATAGGCAATAAATATTAAATTTCTAGCATTGCAATGTAGTAAAGCACCTGTCTTTGCTTAATTGTTATTTGTTTTGGGACTTTTTTACACGCCAACTTGCTGCGCCACACAACCCTTTTCCGCGTGCCACTTTTTTTACCATCATATCTGCTTGCAATCAACTCCGCTTACGCTCAGCTGTTGACTTTTCTCACTCGACAACGAGCTCTTCGACTTCGCTAAGTATCTACGATTTTGTGCTTGTTACTGCTCGTGTTTTTCATGCCTTTGCTGCGCTTTACATTATTGCGTTTGGTCTGCTACTCGCTGTGCTTTGCATTGACTTTGCAATCTCTTGGCCAAGTTAAAGTCTTCGCTTACCACTTCAAACGGTTTGCAGACGTTGAGTGTTACGCACGCTTTGGTTTTACACTGACGGTTAACGGTACTACTTCTTTGTGTGATCAAAAGCGAATTTTAAGAAGTGACGCGGAAAAACCTTGTGAAGTAATAATTGTTAGTATGAAGAAAATTCCTTAAGTAGTGGGCTTATACTAAATACATACATATGCACATAAATAAAGAGAAAATTACTAAAAGTAATTTTAAATAAAACTAAAAAAAAAAAATTACGAAACTTTAAATATTTTATCTTTAAAAACGTCAAAGTAAATCAAAAAATATTTGCCTACTGTGATTCCATACTAAACACGAGACTTAAAACAAAATATGCGCAACAAAGATTGTGTCTGGAATAAGTGATTCTTAAATACAAACAGGATAATATTGTGAACAAACTATAACTATGCCTCTGTGCGGGCAATCAAGAAATTAAAAATTAGTAAAAACTGTTTTCTAGTATTTAGTTTATCATAAACACGGCATTCTGTCCAAGTGAGTTACGATAACAGAAAAGTGAGAGCAAACACATATGTCAAAAGTTGACTGCAAATTTCATAAGTGAGCTACGAAGCGAAAACTTAAAGAATTATTAAAAAGTGATACTTCGTAAGATTTTAGCTGAATTTCTAATGTTTTTTCCAATCACCTAAAAATAAATTCAAACTTTGAAAAAATACAAAAAGTGGTACAACGCAAATTCAATTCAAACTGCAACTAAAATAAATTTTCCAATTCATAAAATATTGATTTTCAAAGTTCTCGTTTAACAAAATTGTTGATTGTGGCTTACACGCATTGGATTTTATAACTTTGAAGTATAAATATGCGAACATTTATCGGATGCCTATAACCAACTAACTTCTAGAATATTTTAATTTTATTTTTATGCAATTATTTATTATTATTTTTTTTTACTATTTATTCAACAACCCTTAAAGCTTATGCAAGTTTTAATGTGCTCATAAGAAAAATTGAGAAAAACGAAAAATTTCAAGAAAGTTTATTTGATCCTAAATTTTTACAGTTTATGGTTTTAATCATAAATTTAATGTTAAATAAATAAAATAAAGAAATAATGTCTGAAAAATATTTTAAAAGCTCGAAAAAATTTGTAATTTTTATGGATAGTTTAATAAAAGTTTTGAGGTTTTCTTTTAGCCTAAAATAATATCCATTACTTATCTTAAAATATTAAGAAAATTTAACTTTCATGTGGAAAAAGCATCCCTTTCTGTCGTCTTTTATTTCCAACTATCTCCTACCCAATAGTTAAGCAAAATCGCCGTGAATGCATGGTTCGATGTTTCTATATTAAAATAATTACTTGATATTCACATTTTATTCAGTCACATCTGAGGGTGTCTCATATAAGTTAAGGCGGCGTTTTTTCTAAAAGTTGTCAGATGAAAGAATGGATCTTTTTTAGCAACACAAAAAAATATAATTTTTAGAGTTATAAATTATTAGAAACAAATTTAAAAAATTTTCTAAATTTCGATCTTAGGCGGTCCATAAAAGTAAATGGTTAAAGTCTTAAGTTGACATTTATGAATGACTAAATAAACATATCTTTATATCAAAGAATTTTTTATAACTTTTGTAAATTTTCTTTAAAATTTTTAGTGAATATTTTGTTTCAAAAAAAATTTATAAAACCATTAAATCAAAACGAGGGACACAAACCTGCTGATAATTTATAAATTTCAATAGAGCTGATTTGATTTTTTTTCCAGTTATTTGATCTCCAAAATGTCAAATATTTTTAATTTCTTCTCACAATAATTCTAAATCTTCAAAGTCGAATTGCATGAGAAACCTTTTTTCATACAATACAAGCGATTTAATAGCAGCTTTTGGAACGTTCACCCAACTCAGCGGCACAAACACTGATTACTGGGCCTTGCAAAGGATGGATCAATGCTTCGAGAAGCAAACATATTTACTAAGAAAGCAAGTTGCAACAATTTTTTATTTTATTTTTTTTTTTTCACATGGCACGCTTTGATTTACAAGACAAAAATCAGAACAGTTTTTGACTTTTTAGATACCAACAGCAACAACAAAATACACGTAAATGTTGCTTTGCTCTAATGCTACTACCTGTTTGATATGCCTTGGGTGGCATATATTTTGGCTGCATTTCTTTATTCATTCTGAACGTTTGGAATACACTTTTTTATTTATTTATTCTTTAGAACGTTCCTGATGATATGTTGACGTATATTTCAAACGCATTCTGTTTATTCCGGCTGTGAAATGGGATTATCCGGAATGTATAAAGAAACGCAGCCTTTAATTGTGTACGTCGGCGCTCGTATATGTATGTACATACATATTTGTTTTCTTTTTTATATTTTTTTCTTTCGCAATAATGAATATAGGAAATAAGCCAAGTCGTAATCAAATTAGTGGGGTCTTCGAAAAATCCGTTGAAATATTGACCGAATATTAACAAAACACAATTCAGCTTATCTAATTAAGAATTCCTTAAATTGCCTTGGTAGTGTGTGATTAGTTGTGAATAGCCTTCTTTTCATATTTTTCACTACATTTTCGGCAAAAGCCGTGTACTCCTATTCTGTAGGCAAGCCGACCTATTAGACAATGTTCAGAAATAAGTTGTGAGGTAAGATTACGGTGGCTGCTTTCATCCTGGCTCGCTTAGGGGCACATTCTGACTGCAAGATGCCTGTAGTAATACCGTCTAATTACTAAAGGTTTATTGTCAATATTTACCGAAAAATATTAACAGTTAATTTGTCAAAGGAAGATTTGTAATTCGCACATTTCCGTCGAGTTTGGGAGCGATAAACAGTATAAAAAGTACTAAAGGTCTAGTCAGTGGCAAGAAAGTGTTCGATAATCTCACTTTCTTCGTCATTACGAAAGCTGCGACAGTAGTCAACCGCTGGTAAGCCCACACAGCTGTCGTTAGTTTTCACAAAGCAATGGCCCTATTACAAGTCAGGGTTGGAAGCATTTAATTGTATTGATCGATTCTAGATCGAAAAAGGATAAGCAATTTAAATAACTAAGTATAAGCTCGATCGATAATGGCAGCACAAGTTAGCCAAGTCAAGATTTTGCATATCGGAGCCAGGCTAGGGACTTATGAAGAGAAATAACTTATCCAGTAGTGCGATTCCCATTTTTCCTAACGACCGATATTCGTTATTGATAATGAACGACGTTTGTAGCTTGCAGTAGCGAATAGGCTATTCTCAAAAATACACTTAACGAGAATTCGTTAGACATGTCGATAAAGAAGCTTACGAGGATTGTCGTTAATTACAAAGACAATATGGCAATATTGACGTTTGACACTTAAATTTTAAAATAAACATTTTATTGTTGCGCGTATTATTGTTGTCGAGATTGTTGTTTGTGAATACAATATGAAAAAAACAGAAGTGCAAAAGCTACTACGGAGCATTACCATAGGATGCTGGACTTTTTATTTTGCAATAAGGGCCTCGTGCAAGGCGAATTTAATAATGTGGTGTTAGCCGTATATAAGTAAAAAATTACACTAACAAATTATACGCACAATTACAGTATGAATTACAACAAACACATCATTTTCACGTTATGCTTTCCACGTCTAAAAATTCAGCTGTGGCTCTAGTTTTCGACGTAACAATACTTGAAAATTTGTTTAAATTTTTAAGTTTTTTTTTAATAACTCGGACAAACTTTATCACGTGACTATTTTTTTTAAATAACTTTCACTATAAAAATCAGTCATGTTAAAAATTTTATTAACACAACACAAAAACTGAGTTATTTACAAACAAGTTAAAATTGGAGCAAATGTTCAAGTGTCGTTATCTCGAACACTGGAGCCAATCTGACAAAACGGGGGAAGCCATTGAATTTAGAGTGCCCCAATTAAGCGAGACCAACTATCAAAACCTTTGCCTAAGTTTTCAACTTTCAGTGTAATAATAATAAGCACATCTATATGTGATAAATGTTTATTTATTAGTTATTTTTTATTATAATAGTTTGCCTACCGACGAATTTCGCCTAATTTTCTCAATAAAAACTTAAACCAATTTTATCGTTAGGCTTTTCAACGACAAAATATTCGTAGCTAGGCTATCGACAAATTTCGTTAGACAATTGTCAAAGCTACCGACAATATTCGCTGAAAGTGTGCTTGAGAATTTGAATTAACGAAACTTGTCGGAATCGTTAGCTAACGATACGAATATTGTCGTTAAGAAAAATGGGAATCGCACTACAGATCTACTGGGAGTAATCTTAACCTAGGCTATGTTAAGACAGCACTTTGTTAAGGAAACTTGTTCAACTCCAGAATAGTTATATACTCTTGAAATTGGTTTTGCATAGTTTTTTGGTGAATTTTATAGGATTGGAATCTAGGCTGAAGGACAAGCTATCTCTAACTTCTTAACCTCATGCACAATTAGAGCAACGATAAAATGGATATACCAAGATGAAATAACTCTTTAAGCTGGCCTTTGAGCACGGGTAAGGTTTTGAACGAATATTGATGGAAATCAAGCTAACTTCCAGCCATAAGGGACGTTTACCCGTAGGATCTCAAGTTTACATCAAAGTTACGATGGTTGCTCAGTCATACCATTGATAAGAGTAATACTCATTAGTGTACACATGCCACTAAACCGAAGAAACAAATTGCTAAATTTTTCATAATTTACTTACAAAAAACCAAAATTTCTAGTCAGTGTAAACGCTTGACTCGAAAGTGTTTCAAAACTTTCAATTTTCTTATACATTAATCAGTTACAAAAATTTATCAAAATCATTAGCATAAATACCCCCTCAACATGCCAATACACCAAAATCACTTTCATTCTCATTCAAGCGAATGAAAACGAAAACGAAATTGAAATTAACTAATAAAAATTTAAAAACAAAAATTAAACACGAAACCTGTAGAGCCAGCGAAGATGAATTATTTAGTTAGAAAATTTACAACGACCAGCGAAGAAGAAAAACCTAAATGCAAAAACACGCTAGCAAGTAAGGGAATTGGTAATGAAAGAGCTAGTAAAACTTAAAAAAAAAAAAATTAGAAAATGAGCAACAACTACAACATTTGAGTTTCCTATAACTGCTAATCACTACAAAACACATGTGGTGCCACCAAATGTTAAATTATTTTTTGCTGGTAATTCAAATGTTTCAAACATGGGCGTAGCCAGCCTAACATTCAAATTTTCCTTATATATATATAAAATAGTACCCTGAAATGCCAGCTTAATAGGGTCGAGCCCCCTTAAATTTCATTCTGGCTACGCCAATGGTTTCAAATGACTGCGAGTTATCGGTTATGTTTGATGAGTTTGGAGGCCCGGAGAGGGAATAAGAAGAACTTAAAGACAGTCGTTTTGGTTGTAAGCTAACATTTTTCGTGTGTGCACTTGAAGAAATGTTTCTAATTTTTATAAAGTTGCGATTAAGATTAAGATAAAAGTTGAGATTTAGATTACAATTGAGATTATTTATTTATTTGAGAAATAATATTGATATTAAGATTAAGACTAAAATTAAGATTAATATTAAGATTAAGGTTGATATTAAGATTATTACTAAAGGTTAGATTAATATTAAGATTAAAATTAAGATTGAGACTAAATTAAGATTAGGATTAAGATTAAGATTGAGATTGAGATTAAAGATAAGACTAAGATTGAGATTAAGGATAAGGATAAGTTTAAGATTAAGATTCGGATTAGGATTAAGATTAAGATGAAAGTTAAGATTAATATTGAGATTAAGATTGAAATTGAGATTAGGATTAAGATTGAGATTGAGTTTGAGATTAAGAATTCGAATAAGAGTAAGGTTAAAACAAAGGTTAACATTAAGATTAAGATTAAGATTACGGTTAAGAATAAGCCAAACGGGTAATCAGGTTTAATTTAATCTTAGATATATAATTTTTCCTTTTAAACCCATATGGCACTTTTTCACTTTCGAATTGACGCTAACAACAACAATGAAATAAACAAACAGACTAGCGAGTGAGTTAGAGGTAGGCTGCGCGCCAAGCTGAATTTACAACGCTGAATGTAATCGCATATCAAATGCTGGCCGGTGTAAATTACCATACAAACATACTCGAAGATAGGAGAAGAAGAGGAAGGAGAAAAAAGCAAATTTATTTAGTTCGGCGACCGTCTCCGACGTGTAGCTGCGCTTTTTTGTTGTGCTCATAGCAAAGCTGGCGCCGCATGGCGGGTTTCTTTTTTCTTGCAATCTTATCATCAATTTATTTTTCATCAGTTTTTCTCAAAATATTTATCAGTTCATTTGAATCTTGCGAACAATTAAAAACCACATGAATTTTGTAAGCTGAAATTATTTCCGAGAAGGCGTGGTATTGCATAAGTAAATTGCTCGGTGCGTGCCTCCGAAAATTCCTGAAAAAAATACAAAAAACAAAAACAATCAAAAACTAAAGCAATTCGACGGGCGAGCCGGCCAATCAATGTAACAAGTCTACGCAAAAATTAAGCAATTAAACAATCAACAGTAACATCAAAGTGGGCAATTTAAAAGTAACTTGTTGTACGATAAAACAAAAAATAAATAAAAACAAACAAGAAAAAATAAATCACGAAAAAATCTAAAGCACAATAACCCGCCACAAACCTTCACGTACTCGCTTCGCACGACCTCTGAACTGACCAGCTCACCACAGTCGTCGAGTGGCGCTGAAACCGTCGCAAGGCCCATATTATTGTCGTAGTTGTTGTTTTTTTTCCTTACGCGTTAACCGATTTAAATTGCGTACATTCGCTTTTATGTATTTTATTTTGCTTATTTTTTTGCTTTGCTTTTGCCCTGTGTTTTCATCCGTTTTTTTGTGTGTTCATTTCTTTGTGTCCGCGCGCCTTGGCTTTTATCCATTTGTCCACTTTTTTTCGGAATTTTCACACAACAGTTTTGATTGTGCAATTTTGTGAATGGCCAACAGGCATCAATCACAATCAAGTGCGCAAAATCTACAACAATCAAAAGTGCAACAATTACAACAGCAACAACTAAGACGACGACGACAACAACGCGTACAAGATGTGTACGAAAAATCAAATGAGTGTTCTCATGGAGAAATTGAATACGGTAAGTGAGAAGAGAGTTAAATGGTTTGTGAGGAAATTTTTGAAAAATTATAAGTCTTATGTCTAAGATTACTTACATAAAAAGATACTGTCAAAACGGAACAAAAATTCCTAAGAAATTTTGATTAAAAGAGGACCTAATTCAGATTAAATTCGTAATAAAGTATCTCGGCATAGTTCTGAATAACCAACTTGCATGGAAGGCTTACATTAAGCATAAGTTCCCGAAAGGCTTGGCTTCATTTGCAACATAAATATGTAGCTCTTTGATAAAACGCGTGGCCTGTCACCGAAGGGGTTCATCTGTATATACTCATCCGTGGTCAGAGCCATTATGAGCTATGCATCAGTAGTATGGTGGAGCAGAATCTCAGTCAATATCGTAGGAAATCAGCTTGCCAAAATTCAAAGTATAGGCGTCGTGTATTGTAGGGAGCCTTCTTTACAACGGCTAACACAGCTTTGGCTGCACTGCTTCACTTCCCAACACTTTGTATCCTTGTACTTATACATACAAACATATTTTGGGAGGCATTAAAGGCCTCAATGTTCATATGCCACTGAGTGGGTCGCGGTAGAAATTTCTGCTGGCGTTTATGTATATCTTTTCAATGCCCCAAGATAATACACCACCATTGCCTTTACTGTAGAGATTCTACAACGTTGTGTTTCCTGGTTTTGAGTGCTGGTTAAATGTCAGCACCGAGCCCGGGCTTACTTACTTTCTCACTTTCTTTACTCAAAACCGAGACATGGCCAGGATTTGGAGTCTACACCGAATAGTAGTTATGACTCCGTATTTCATGTTGGCTAATTTACAATTCCCCAGGCCTTAGGCTACGTGTTAGAAAATAGGTGAACAAGTAATTGTTTACGTATCTCAAGCTGCACTCAAGTCATTGGCCAACCCTCTAACTACTTCTAAAATAGTTATGCAACGCAAGTCTCGACCCGTTTTACTCCAGGTGCCAATACCTTCGGGAATTATTTTGACTAATACATTTAACCACTTAGCTAAAGATGGCTCAGACCAGGCATTCACTGGGTGAGTATTTTCGCCATCAATGACTTTGAGGCATCAGACGGCACATGTAAGTAGATATTTGCTTTCGTTTAGCAGATAGAACATTTCTTGTGACTCATCCCCGCTTTTGGCAGAGTTAGGTATAAGGATTTTGGCAGAGACAAACTAGTGAGCCCTTTAAGAATCGGATATTGAAACATGATTTCGTCTCATGATAGTTTTTATTATTTTAGATCTGGTGAATATGGGGTATGGGGTAAAAGTTCGAAGTCCAATTGATAGATTATTTCTATTTTGACTATACACATGTGTCAATATCGAATCTGTCCAAAATCTCTGCTCTGATCATTTTACCCTTTTCAAGGTAATCGATGTGAATGACACCGTGTGTATCAAAAAAAAAACTGTGAGCATGATCTTATTGGCCGACAGACGCCCTTTGGCGTTATTTGGAGCATTTCTTGAATGTTCCTTGGTCTCTGGTGTATTGTGGTGGATCCATGCTTCGCCAACGGTAACGGTGCAAAAACTCATTCGGTTTGCTGCTGAACATCGCCAACACTTCTTTGAAGTGGTTATATGGTTGCTTTTATATTCGAGTGTTCACTGGCGTGGTGGCACCCAACGCGCGAATAGCATTTTTACATCCAAATACCCACTCAGTTGAGATGCGAATAGCCTCAGTCACCCGACACACTTTCATTCTCCGATGGTCCGACGTCCTCTTTTGGGCGGCCTGAACATTCGGAGTGACTTGTGTTGGTATGACCACAACGGAACTAAGTTAACTACTTTTTAACCATTGAAATTGATTGTGAAGAATTCCTATTGTATTTAACAAGCCTTTCGTTGGACTCGGTACTGGATTTTCACGCAAAAAGTTGCTTAATCAGCTAAATGGCGGAGCTTGTCAAAATTTTACAGTGGTCTATTAATTGATGTCAGTTGAGGGACCAGCATTACATTAAAAGTTGCTGCGCGGCAAATTCTAAAAGTCACTCGCTTTTTAAGTTCCCTTTATTCTCACGCAATATATTTTAAATATTTAATTGCCCATGCAGTCACCGACTAACTCTCGCGCCGTGCAGTTGTGTCTAGCTAGCGTACCACAGTTGAGCGTGTTTGTGTTTCAGTGAGCAATTTAAACGTGTTTAGCGTTTCCCAATCTCAATATATAAATCATAAATTTATCCCCCCGTAAGTGTTAACCAAATTATTCTGTGTGCATATGGAAAATATGTCAACGATTCCCTCGGGGAATCGTTATAGCATACTTGCTGAAGGTATGCTAAATTCCCCGAAAGCAAAACGCAAAAAAGCGACCGCGAAAGCACATTTTCCAGCGCTTCCAGATGTGAGCACTAACAACAATAGCACCGATCCGAAATTTATTATTATAAAATCCACTGACGCGTCCAAGCCATTGTCAAGTTTTAGCGTTTTCGCAAAAAAAGAAGGCACTTGATTGTATAAGCACAGAGTACCTGTCAGTGAGTATTCTCCGTGATGACAGCTTACTTATTCTTGCAAAATCCCTCAAAGTAGCTGAAAAGTTCATTAAATGCAAAAACTTTGGCGGACTATGCCCTATCTCTGCCAACTTCCACGATTCCCTAAATACTTGCAAAGGTACAATTTTTGACAAAAATCTGGCACACACCGACGAACAAGAAATTCTAGAAGCTCTTAAACCACAAGGCGTTGTGGCTATATACAAATTTACCAAAACTGTTGACAATGTAAAAATTCCAACAGGCAGAATCGTGCTTTCATTTAATTTGTACAAAGTACCTCAGTCGATCGACATAGCATGGTATTCAGTGAGAGTAGAAGAGTACTTTCCTAATCCTATGAGATGTCGCTCATGCCAACTGTTGGGTCATACTATGAAAAGGTGCAGCAACAACTCCACCTGTGAAAGATGCAACTTCCCCCCTCACAATGACTTGCCTTGTTTACGAACGATGTGTGCCAACTGTTATGGCCCCCACCCTGCCTCTGCTAAAGACTGCCCAAAGTACTTGCAAGAAAAGGAAGTACTAAAAATTAAAACTCAAAATAAATGCAATTACCCTGAAGCTAGACGCCTTTACAAAATTCAAAATCCCATTAACGTGAATCAAGATCAAACATATGCATCAATTCTAAACTCAACACAAGCCGCTCAACACAGTCTCTCACAAAACCCGACCGATCTCACTTCTTCAGTCGGTAACTCAACAGGTATCCCCAAACCACACATCTCTTCTATCCAATCTCACTCATACCAACCGAACGAGTCACTTTCTAGTGCTCACTCACACTCAGTTAAGTCACTCACTCACGTTCATACATCGGCAGCAGCCAACACACAATCTACACAACAATCTCTCCCAACTAACTCATTCACACAGCTCACTACAACTCCGGCTGCAAACTGGAGCTCTATTTCTCAAGTGCATCCCCAAAACTCACCACCTGAACACTCATTAGACTCTAATAAAAACAATAGCAATGAGATTAATACATCTCTAACACACAACGCTTCCTCAACTCATACTTCTAATGACTACTCTACATCTCTTACATCCTACAACTCAAACTTTGAATCCACCACGCAACCTGACTCCATTCTGCACTCTCTTCTCAACACAATCTCTGGTACACATAATGACGATATGGATAATGATCTTCAAGAGCCCACGCTATAGGTTATTTTCCAAAAGAAAATAACACTTATAGCAAGTAAATAAAT
Source organism: Rhagoletis pomonella (assembly GCF_013731165.1). NCBI lineage: Eukaryota > Metazoa > Arthropoda > Insecta > Diptera > Tephritidae > Rhagoletis > Rhagoletis pomonella. The sequence continues at coordinate 25,218 of NW_023460109.1, forward strand.
AAACAAAAATGATTCTCAATATTCTCCAATGGAATATTAGAGGTTATCATAATAACTATCTCGAATTAGAAACTCTAATAAAAGATCGGAAGCCAAACATAATATGTGTGCAAGAAACCCACATTACTGCGAATTATACACCACACTGCCCCAAGCAATATACAGCACATTTTCACAACTTCCCGGGTATTACATACTCCAAACAAGGTTGTGGTCTATTAATTCATAAAAATCTTCAACATAGACGAATCAATTTATCTACCAACTTATCAGCAGTTGCCGTCGAGTTTACATTTAGACATCCCATTACTATACTTTCCATTTATATTCCTCCAAATCAAAATATCTCGTCCTCTGATTTATTACGGCTTACCTCCTCTATTAATACCCCAGTAATTATATGCGGGGATTTCAACGGTTGGAGTCCTCTCTGGGGCTCACCAAAAACTAACCATAGGGGTTCAATAGTTGAAGATTTTATTCTGAGTTCCAATTTGTGCTTACTAAATAATAATAGCCCAACGCATTTTTCTACACACAACACATACACACACGTTGACCTGACTTTATGCTCACCACAATTACTTCCCATTTCAGCTTGGTATACACTTGAGGATCTACACAATAGTGATCACTTTCCCATTATTTGTTCATTTTCTTTTTTTATCCCTAACGTTTCCAACCCCTATAAAGCATCTAAATACAACACTGACAAAGCAAACTGGGAAAAATTTAATCAATTTTTAATGACCAAACACTTACCTGCTTTCGAAAACAATAACCCCAATAAAGAAGCTGCAATTATTCAAAAGACTATTCGGGAAGCAGCCAACATAGCTATCCCCCGCAGTTCATGTCGTAGGTCTTCAAGAAATGTGCCGTGGTGGTCGTCAGAACTTAGTATACTCCGAAACGACAAACTAACAGCCTGGAGACAATATCAAAGGAGCCCCACTCCTGAGAATTTCGTACTCTATAAAAAACGCAACGCTCAGTTTAACAGGGTAAAAAAGCAAGCGAAAACCCGTAGCTTCGAAGAGTTTACTGAAAAATTAAACCCCACTTCCACTATTCGCAGTATATGGAAGGGAGTACAAACACTTACGGGCACGTACTCCCCAATAAATATTTCTTCAATTAAAATAAATAATAAAATATTCACTGATCCCAATTCAATTTTATTAGAATTTGCTCAGAATATCTCTAAGTCATCGGAAACCTCCAACTTTCCACCGCAGTTCATAGCTTCCGCTAGTAACATTCCGCTTATGTCCGCAGCCAACTCAACCGACAGTCTAGCTGTACATATGGAAAGAGATATCTGCTTTAACGAAATAGACTATGCTCTAAAGACAGCCAAAGGTACAACTCCAGGTTTTGACCAAATAAACTACGGCATGTTACGCCATATGCCAGTCTCATTAAAACAGAGGCTCATCCAGCTCTACAACTCCATTCTAAAAAGCGGCATTATCCCTCAAAGTTTCAAAACAGCCGTGATTGTTCCTATACTAAAGCCACAGAAAGACTCGTCTGATGTCGAAAGCTATCGCCCAATCTCCCTCATTCCGTGTATCAGTAAACTAATGGAAAAAGTCATCTCAAAAAGGCTAATGTGGTTTCTAACAACCAAAAAGCTCTTATCGCCATTTCAGGTTGGATTCAAAAACGGCACCAGCACTCTGGATGCCTTACTCTCCTTAGACCACCAACTTTCAAAAAGCTTCTCTACTAAAAACCACTCTTCTATCCTTGCTATTGATTTCGCCAAGGCTTTTGACAAAATTGGTTGTCATATAGTTCTTAAAAAACTTCACGAGTGGAAAGTGGGTCAAAATATTTTTAATTACATAAAGTCTTTTCTCAGCAATCGTAAGTTTCGATGTAAGGTAAACAGCTATCTCTCGCCTACATTTTCGCTTCTCAACGGTATCCCACAAGGATCTCCACTTTCCGTCACTCTCTTCTTAATAGCGTTTGACGACGTTAGCAAAATCATGAGTCAACAGACAAATATTAAGCATTGCCTTTACGCCGATGACTTATTTTTAGTATGTGGTAATAAAAATATTTCCGAAATTGAGGAATCGTTTGGAAAAGCTTTCCAGGCTTTAGAAGAATGGTCTCAACATTCAGGTGCTCTCGTTTCGTTCGAAAAATGCAAGCATCTGCATGTCTGTAGAAGACGTAGTTGTAATCAGATAGACATTAAGTACAACAATCATAAAATATCCAATGTCAAATCTATGAAAATATTGGGCGTTATATTTGACGACAAACATAGTTTTAAGGATCATTGTATTAGTTTAAGAGGTGAACTAGCTACCAGATTAAATATTATTAAATATTTATCATCGAAGAAAAGTTGTATACATACTAACACCTTACTTAATATAACTAAATCGATAATACAAAGCAAAATTGACTATGGTATTCAGTTATATGGAAAATGCAATACGGCTACGTTAAATAAAATTAAAGCACCGTTTCACGCAGCGATACGACGAAGTTTACGTGCGTTCAGAACAACACCTATCACAAATCTACTAGCAGAAAGCGGCTTTCAATCATTGGAAGATCGTATAAAATACCTTCGAAGTCGTATCATTTATAAGTTGTTCTGCAACTCTACACACATTCTCAACCACGAAGTCAAGCTATTGATGAGAAGAAAAAGGGCACTCTCACACAAATCAGCACTATGTGAGGTAAAAGCTCTCGCTGACCTCTTAAACCTGGAGATGGTCCCCATGAAAATCCCCAACACCAAACTTCCTCCATGGATCATAGACAAAAGTAGTTTCATTGATGAGTTGACGCTTCTTCGGAAGGAGAACACTAGCAACGCTTCATACCAACAATCATTTTTGAACATAGTTACGCCTCTTATGCAAAGTGGGTGGAATCTAATCTTTACAGATGGGACCAAACAGAACAACGGAGTTGCATTCGCTATTACAAATGATACCGGTTTAACTTTATCTCATGGCTTGCTACCACAGTACGCCGGCATTTTTGAAGCCGAATTACAAGGTATCATTTCGGCCCTGCGTTTAATAAAAGAAGGGAACAAAAAAAGTCATTATTTGCACTGACAGCCAATCAGTCTTCAAAGCTGCAAGAAACATTCACTATGAAATAGGACCAATATACCATCTTCAACAACTGCTCATTAAATTAGCACCAAATACAAAGTTAATGTGGGTCCCTGGACATGCAGGTATAGCTGGTAACGAATATGCTGACAAAGCTGCGAAGTTTGCTTTAAATTCTTGTCTACACACCTACAATCCGTTTGGCACTTCATCAATTAAAACGATGTACTCTACTGCTTTGAAGTCTCACCTACACCTGAACTGGCAACAGTATCAACATGAATATAAAGAGGTGAATCCTAGTGGCATGTCAATAACACTACCTACTACGACAACAACATGGATGAATAGATGTTACGTTCGCCTAAGACTAGGACATGCTCTCCTCACACACGAACACCTTCTTACAAGAAGTCCTCAGCCCACATGCTCCTTCTGCAACACTGCCAACTTAACCACACGTCACATTCTACTGCATTGCTCAGGTATTGCCGCTATACGCACAACAACGTTCGAAGACGCACACCCGCTCAATGTCCTCTCCATCCCATCTGAATCAAATATCATATTAATGTCTAACTTTCTTAAATCTTTAAACATCTTTCATCTAATATAAATACACATTACGTTTACATATATTATCTCTTGACTAAGCCGATAGCCATGGTAGCTAGTGCTATTATATTAATTTTGTAATTTTTAATTATATTAATTAATAAATAAATAATAATAAATAATAATTGCCCATGAGCTGCCAACACCTTTGAAAAAGGCTCCTTATCGCCTTCTGAAAACCAGGATATGTCTTAAAAACTATTAAAATGTTGTACACCTGTTTTTATAAGAAACAGATATTTAAAAAGTAGTATATCCGGCAGCCCACACGCTTACATTTATGCCGCAATGCACTGTAAATGCAAGGCGCTTCAATTTATATAGCTGAATTCCTCATTGACGATTTCCGTTTCCCAAAAACCTACACGCAAACAGCGTTAAAATTGTTTGCATCCGCCAAACATTAAACGCAATTAATTTGAAATATTTTATTGTATTCGCCACGCATTCATTCATCCATATTTGCCACTAATATGCGCAGACCAAGTAGCGAGTAGTAAAAAAAACTAGGGTATATGAAGACCAAAAATACGTCGGAGGTAAAATCAGTAAAAGCAAAGAAATAAAAGTAAAAAAATCGAAGAGTAAAAGCAAAAATATGCACACCACACTAAAGTGTAATGAAACTCACAACAAAATGTGGTCATATTGTTGATGGTAATACCACAAACCACAGGCATGGCAATTTGCTGCTAAGTACTCTTTTTGAAAGTGTATTTATTCACTGATGTCTATAAATGTCTTTATAAAAGGGACAATTACGAAATATATACGCTGCGGCACACTATTTACTTACATATAGCACTAGTTGAGCACTCGAGGCTTGGTAGGGAATGATAGCGAAAAAACGAAGAGTAATGGAGGGGAAATCTAAACTAGAGGATCACTGTCATCCATCCGCAAAACTAAGGGCGAGTCGATTAAACATGCGGCCAAGATATCCATCACAAAAGTGATTTTCAAATTTAGTCATATAAAAACAGAGACGCCGTGGTTTGATATTGTGAAAATAGCATCTTTTGGTTGCTCCGAAGATTGTAGTCTGATGTGATTAATCATGCTGTAGTTTAAAATTTTTGATTACAATAAATATCCGGCCTTCTTGTCAGACCCATCAATTTTACGTTCCCCCGAAATCAATCGTTATATGTATAAAAGAGTGGAAGGCATGACATAAAGGCAATTCTTCCAATGCAGCAGCTTCGGCCTAGTTCTGATCCTTCTAGGGAATTCTATACTTCTTGTTGCTCTGGTCGGTATGCTCACTGAACTTTTGGACTTCGCGATCATCTTGCCACACGATTCAATTTGGAAATATGTGTGGGTAATTTTGGACCGCGCGGTTTTATTTTCTACCCAAAAAATACCTCTAAAAATGCCCAAAACCATTGTTTAGGGGTGAAAAGGAAAGTCTCAAGAGGTTTCTGTAACTACTCGTTTGAAATGGGTGCTGGGATCTTGGCGTTTTAACCCAGATAACACACAACTCTTAGCGTGAAGAACAATTAGTTTTATAAAGGTTTTATATGGTTCTACTGTTGTTGTTGTGGTAGCGGCTACTAAACCCCGCTCTAGACCGCTCATCCATCTGCGTTGTCGTCTGGTTCAGCTAAGGAAAGGCTCAGGAAGTGCGCAACTTTAACAGGGGTTGTCCATAGGCACAGGAGCGTTTGCTGGGTGGGGTTTTGGGGGCTATGCCGGGCGCTGATTGGGCACATCTTCACTTATTCTGCTCAGGTATGAGTTGATCCTGCTGCCATAGCCAGAGCGAAGTTGGGCTATTGAGGTGCGGGTAGTGATGGGACATGGGTAAATACCTAATTGGTAAATTGAGTATTTACCCGTAAATACCCAGATATTTACCCAATTACTTGGGTATTTACTCAAATTATGGGTATAAATCATAATTAGGGAAATTTAAAATAAACTAAAGGATATTTCTTTCAGACAGAGAACAAAAACGGTGTTTTTAGAACGACCTTGGCTTTTAATTACAAATGAGATAAAACATGAGCTTAGTCATAATCACTCTCGCTATCAGCATCCGAAAAAAGTTCATAACCAGTAGAGTGCACGATTCTCGTTGCAGTTGAAAGGATGCCGTCCCCAGCTCTTTGTTGTGAACTACGGATGCTGCGACGTTGCTTGAACGAATTCTCATCCATCTTACTCTGCAGACTGATTGAGCTCACTTCTTTGTGCTTTAGGTCTAACAAATTTGCAGCTAAATGTATCGGTTTTATGGTTTTTTTGAATCGGGTATTGAATATATTGTTGTACGCTCTGTTTTTCCGGCATCACTCAATATCAAAGTTGTTGATAACTCCAGTTTAAGTATACTTTTTTATCTTCTGGCTATATTTTTCATATATACCGACTATTCTGGTAATATGTATTGCCTGGTCTACTTTATGAAGCATAAGTTTAATGAAAATTTTAAAGTTTCAAATGCAGGGGTACTCAAATTTTATTGAATGAATATCTACCCTAAATTAGGTAGATACCCGGGTACGAAAATGCATATTAATAGGTGTAAACCCAATCGACCTATCTCGGCAGCCAGTTCTAAAACGTCCTATCTCATAACATTTTCAATGTATTTTCAGCTGAGATAGGGCGTTTTTGAACCAAATTCTTGCAGAAGCATGAAATTCCGCCCATTCCTGGTATTTTAAGGGAGAATAGACTGAAAACAGCAATTCTTATCCTTTATATTTACCTCCATAAGGTCCTCCAAAGGGTCTTTGGAGCGGGCACGCGGAGTATTGAAAGCAGATCTCTCGAGTTCGTCGACGATTGCAAATGGTGCAGTGCCAGGCTGGCATTTTTATACTACTTTAAGATTTTTCCTAGTACTGGGCCCTGACCTTATTAATTTCTCCAACATTTTTTTTACCATACCAAAACAATTTTCACTTTTTATTCCATCATAAACATACCTACATAATGCATTTAAATTCCATTTATAATTTCTATAATAAAATTACTAAAAACATAGCTAATCACTTGTAAATCCCCTCCTTCTCCTGCAAGAGCCATCCCCCAGCAGCGCCGCTGCACGAGTTGTATGCTTTGCCGTTACTTCCAGGCGAAATCAAAATCTTATAAAATATACAAATCAATTCCTTTTCACTTTCATTTATCAAAGCAGTGTACGTGTACGCGGCGCCACCTAATGCTAATGAAATAAATTTAATAAACAATTTATGTAGTTCGTGCCAGCAGACAATAAAAAATTGCTAGAAAATAAACACAAAATAATAAACAATAATGATTTGGAAATTAGTTGAATTTTAACAACAAGCAAACTGTAAAATAAATTGAATTTCGACATGCAACAAAAATATTCATTAGCAGGCATAACACGCATCAAAAATTAACAAAAAAATATATGTATAACAATAAATTATTTTTAATTTTGCTTTCCAGAATAATAGCCAAGCTTTTGGGCGCGTTCACATTTTCACTTTGTTGCAAAATTTCTAATAATAAAACGAAAATTTTCAATAATCATAAATTTCAAACAGCTAATAATTTTCTATTTTTTTCTCATTTTATAAACATGCCTCCATGCGTCATTTATTAGAAAGCTATATGGCGTAAGTTAAGCAATTGATGCGTGCGTGCGCATTTTTCTTGCGTCTGCTATTTTCTATGGAAGAAAAATTTTACGAAATCTTGAAACGTGTGTGGAATTTTTTAGCTGCTCCTATCATTTGTTTTGGTAAACAAAACAATTTTAAATTTCGACGCTCTTTCTCTTTTACTTTAGTCAGTCGATCGCATAAATGCTAATACTTTGTTATTAATGATTAGCAATTTTTGCGGTATTTACTTTTGAATCGATTTTCGTACGTGCTGACTGAAAAGTATTAAAATACGAGTACTTGAATAAATATTTTTTGGTTTAGTGGGTTAAGAATGTTTCGCATACTAATTTATGCACTCCAACGAACCACTTGACAAGGTAATGGAAAGTGTTTGCATTTGATGAGTGCTGATTAGAGATTCATTTCACACTAAAACCGAGTTATACAAATTCTACTACTTATGTTAACGCAAAAATTATGGCTACCATTTCAAGTTTTGTATGTCAGCAAATTGCAATAGAAATTCACTTTTCTGACAATTAGATTGGCTAATAATAATTTGTTCAGCGTAGTGAACACTTAGACTGATAGCTGCAGGACAAAAATTAACTACTCAATAATCCAAAGAGATAAATAGAACACTGCGTTTCTATAAGAAAATTGTATGCCTAGCCGCTCCTTGTAGTGGAGTGGTTGGTAATAGAGAGTGCAGTTGTAATGCCTTACCACTCTCGTGAAAAACTCCCTTTACCGCCTTTGTTCGGCTAAGCTATCAAAAGGCTGACTACGTTGGCACCTGCATAAATATTTATACATATGTATAAAAGCAGATAGCCATAGAAAGCCTCACTAAGTATGTATGTATATGAGTCATTGATCTCGAATGATCATTACAAAATTACTGTTCTATAAAAACTGAAACCGAAAAACGTTTAACGTTCAAATAATGACCTAAAAATTCATTCTATTAGTTCTACACTAACTTATAAGCAAACAATCTTCGCAATTCTTGCTTATCCTGCAAAGTTCATATAATACTGTAATAACAGGGCAATTCTGGGTAAGATAGTAAAAAGTCTTTCGTAAGACAACTGAGCGACAGTTGGAAAGCTTTTTGTTATTCCAGCACAAAAGTGTTAGAAAAAAGCTCTCTCATTCACCACTCATGGTGGAAAGCTGTGTTGAGTGAAAGCACCTGTATGTACATATGTATGTATGCCATTTAGCTCGCCTCGCTACGGCCGAGTGAGCAAAGCGCAGGCTACGATTCGAAAGATCCGAGTTCGAGTCGCGGGCAGCTAACTCCTTTTAATTTAAATATTTTTAAATTTTTTTTTCTTTGCTTAAAAATTACTTGTTAATTAAATTTTTTTTTCTTTTTTAATTAAATTTTCTTTAATTTGGATATTTTATTGTTTTTAATGGAAAAACATATTCCTTTTATTTCACTTAATTTTAGGGAGTTATTTTCTTCTATAAATTAATTTTGTTTAGCTTAATTCTCTTCAATTTTTTAAATTTTTTGTTTAAAAAAGAAAAAAATATTTTTTTTTTTTATCTAATTTAATTTTTAGAATTTTATTTTATATATTTCTTCTTTTTTATTTAATTTATTTCTTTTCTTAATTTCAGTTTCTTACAATTTTTGCATTATATTGTTTTAAAAGGAAAAATATATTTGTTTAATTTCATTTAATTTTTGCGGTCCTATGTAAATGTTTTCTTTTTAATTATTATTTTCCTTTTTTAGTTTAATTTTTGAGATTTTATATTTTTTAATGACAGTTCTGTCACGCAGCAAGTTTTGGATAAGCCGAATGAGACTGACATCAATCCCAAGCTTATCCAACGACTTTACTATTGCCTCGGGTAGGATATTATGTAAAGCCCCCACAATATCGAGGAAGGCTCTTACGGCAAAATTTGTATGAGTGAAGGCTTCGTCCATTTACTTGCCAACTGTATGTAGGGCGGTTTCTACCGACCTTCCTTTACAATAAGCATGCTGAGCTCTTGATAGGCGGTCTCTTCATAGGACATTCTTGAACAAAAAACGAACAGTACATTTCATATAAAAAGATGGGAAGTGATAAATCCAAAAATCCGTAGATGGCCATAACGGCAAATTCAAAACGGTCGTAAAGTCATTTGACATTGTGATCATTTCAAACGGACATAAGGCCCCTTGGTGTGTGTGTGTGTGTGTGTGATCTCCTATATTGTCATGGGCCTTATGTCACCCGACCAAAATTTTGTTAAATGTAACTTGGTGACTATGTGCACTTTTTTGCGTTATTACTTTAAAATTTAAAAGTTGATCTTATTGCTCAACTAAAAAATAAATATAAATAAATTAGTGTTAATTTACTTTCTATTGAGAAATAACACAAATTTGCTTTATAGAAAGTAGTCCTCTTCCTCATTCCAAGGGATCTCGAGCTAGCTTGGCTGATCCGGGTGATCTCACATAGGCCACTAGTTGGTCCTTTTTATGATCAGGAAAGTTGACCATTGTAGGTAGGTCAATTAAGCACATATCTTTACTTTCCTTTTAACCTTCTATAAAACGCTGAGAAAAGAAATAAATTTGATTTGGTTATAACCTCAAAATTAGTACGAAAAGTTGTTGTATACATTTTTTCTGCAACTCCTCCCACATTTCTCACACACCTAACAATTTCTTACCTAATACTCACTACCCATCCAGGTAAACACTTTGCAAATTGCCCCAATTTCGAATGAGGAAACCATCAATTCATCCAGTTCATACAAGTTGGCCCAGTGCTCGAGTTGCGCGCCTGTTTAACCACCTACGCCCCTCACACAACCACGCCCCTCATACGTCAGCTCAACACAATTTGGGAAAAAAACTGTCACTAAACTACGCTGAAAATTTGGCAAAAGTGACAAGTAAAAGCTGAGAAATGCTCAAATGCGAGCAAGTAAGTGGCTTTTACCAACAACAAAAATAGCAACACTTGCCAGTGGCACTTAAAAGCAAACTATTTTTCAAAGTACAACTCAAACTTGCATGCAACATATGTCAAGTGGCTTTGCACAACTATTCACAAACACATACAAGCAGTCAATTATACGCACACACTCACTTATCTACGCCTAATTCAAAAGCGACCGCACCAGAAAGTAACTATGAAAAGCAAGTACTCGTAAATTTTTTGCTTTCATAGTTTTTTTTTTTTTTTTGGTTACATGACACGCCGCAAATTGTTTCCTCTTCCTGCTTGAGAGCGCGCCAATTGAAGCCGGTTCTACAGCATCCATTGAGCTATTAATATTGCATTGTGGTGCTAATCATTGAATATGAACCGCAAGCGGCTAGCTCTTAACTACGAGTATGTGCATACAGTTATGATAACGACAACGGCAGCATTAACAACAAAAACAAGTGCCATTGTGACTAGCTGTGCTTGAATGCCCAAACACACACACTATATACATACAAGTATACATTTCACCAGGCCTTTTCTTTCATATTCAGATTTATTTATATTTTCATTTTTTTTTGTTTCATTGTCAGAAGAAATTTTATTACTGGCGTTGATTTCCCGCTTAAGCAGGTTATCTTCATCTTTACACATACATATACATACACATATGTATGTACCCAGAAGATAATTTAGGTAGGCCTTCTTAAGTAAAGCCATTCTAAGAGGCCTACCCAAGAAGGGCTGAAAAAAGGGCTTCCTGGTATGCCTTCTAGAAGGGCTTATTCATTTACAATTTATGCGAATGCATAAATTTATATTATTTATCATTACAAATATATTTCAATAAACATTTTAAGTCGCAGTAGCACATATTTGTTATAAAACTTAAGCAAATCCTTCAAAGATGAATGATTTATATAAATTAAAGGATCAACTTTAAAAGAACTCCTCTAAAAGCCCATCCGAAGTACGTCCTATAAAAGCCCTTCTGGAAGGCCTTTCATGGGTAGCGAAAGAAGAAGCCCTTCAATTTGTGCCACTCCATATAAAAGAGAAGGGAGAAAGAAATGTAGAGTGAAAGGCCTCTTGACTCTCAGGAAGGCCATTCGGAAGAGCTTTTAACTCCTTAAATTATCTACTGGGTATTTGGAATGCGTGTTTTTCAAGCAGTTGCATAATTAGAAATATGTCAGAGATTCTTTGCTGCATATATTGCGGTTATAAGAAAATTCTTTTGTTAATCTCCCGCTTAACTAAAGCCTGCTCGAGTAGCAGTTATAATAACTTCAGCTTGTCTCTTCTCATTTAGGGGACTAATAAAAGTTGCATTATTACGGCACTTCTTCGTTTATATTATCTTCCTGTTGTAAGGTGATATGTATGTATGTATGTCGCGTGGGCTGCGAAGCGAGTTCGTTGCTTAAGTCTTTTGTTGCCAAGCAAGTGAGAAATGTGTGCTTGCTTTGGTTTTTTAACAAATAATAATTTCAAATTTTATGCCATGGCGACTCATAAAATAAAGTACAATAGAGAATTTAACAATGCAGTGTATATATGTACATAAATAAATTAAAATTATTTTTAGATTTTCAAATCGAAAAAATATATATAGAGGAAATAAAATGTTTATTCTTTTTATCAAGAAATATTGATTATTATTTTTTTTTATTCTAATAGTAAAAGTTTGACTAATATTTACTTTTTTTAGGCAGAAAATAAACGAAAATTTTTGTTTTAATATTTTTGCCATTGATATTAAAATAAATTTCTACCTCATTTTTCGGTTCATTCTAAGACTTTTATAAATTTATTGGAATTTCTTTTTCGCATCGTTCAGGACGTTCGAGATTCGGTATTTTCGTGGATTACTTGCCAGTTTTTGGAATATTTCGCATTTTACTTTTCACAGATTTCTGGACACTTTTGGTTGTTTTGAGGACTTTCCCGGATTTATTGAGGAGTTTTCGGAATGCCTTTGGTTTAAATTTTTGAGATATTTCGAGATTTTTTTTGTCTTTTCTTTATATGTATATATTTTTTTTTCGACCGGATTTTTAAGGGTTTTCGGATGCTTTGGGTTTAATTTCTACAGATCTTCCGAGTTATATATTTGCGACATTTTTTCGGACTTATTCGCTATTCGCTACTTTCGAGATGCCTTTGTTTTACTCTTCGCTGTTTTTCGGTAAAGTTTTTGGAACTTTTCGGGATACTCGTTTTACTCGTTTTTAATTTTTCAAAACTTTGGAATGCTTCGGGCAAAGCTAAGTTTTTATAATTTTCATCACTTTATTGTTTTTTATTAGCAGGAGATTTAGAATTAGTTGTAGATTTTTGTGATTTTGTTTGCTATTTTTTGCATTTTTTACGTTTTACGTTTTTACGTGATGCCCTTTTTACACTTTGTAATTTTCCGGTGATTTTTGTAAATTTTCGGTTTTTTATGGATTTTTCGGTTTGGTATTTTTTTTTTTTTTGGATTATTCTGAATTTTTCGTGATAATTCGTGATTTATTTTTCGAAACTTCGAAATGCTCCTTGCTTTATTTTCGTTATTTCATTTATTTATATTTTTTTCCGAGACCAACGCCTCCACATCCAAGTAGCTACTGAGCGCAGGTGGATATCGTCACTAGACACGAAAAAAGGCGCGAAAGTATTTTGAGGGCAAAAAAAAAACACGAAAAAAAATTACGAAAAAAGACGCTTAACCCTCACACGATCTTCGAGTGAAAATGCACCCATTTTGAGAAGTAAAGCCAAGTACGTTTCAAATTATGAAGTAAAAGAAAAATATTCCGTTAAATGTATTTGTCAGTAATGACCACATGTTATAATAAATAAGCGTATTTTGTTTCTTGTGTGAACCACTTTAGTTTTTTTTTTGTAGTTACGTGAGCGATCTTCGGGTGAAATTTCATCCACTTTCATAAAGATCACATAATATTCGCAATATATTTTTGTAAAGACAGATTAAAATAAAACATAATAAATGTCTTTCACAATAAACTTGATGTGAACAAAAATTCATTGCGATTTATGTTACTTTGTGTAATGAAAAGTAGTGGGTGATATTTCACATAATAATAAGTGTGATTTTTCTTTTTGAGGATCATATGAGGGTTAAAAAAACTTCGGCATAAACATAGATTTATACCAGGCAAAGGACTGTCAGCATCATTCGCCACAAACTCTTTAGGGAATTTGCATAATATTACATACACAAATGTAGTTGATTGGGGAAATAAATTTACGAGTTTTTCTTTGCTGAAGTTTTTTGTATGCGCCTTATTTCGCGGTGAACTTTTGAGCTCGATCCTTTCTTCTTGCCTAGTGTCGATATAATGTTGCCCAAAAAATAAATATTTTTTCGTAAATATGGTTTTTTATTGCGTATAAAAAGTATTAATTTAAAGTAGTGTTTTTTACTCAAACTATGGGACTATGTAAACGAAATATACCAAAAAGTGGAGCAAAGAAAAATTGTCAAGCTGAAATCCTATTAGGTTATGTGTGTATATAATTATTTTGGTCTTCGATACAAGAGTAATCGTATTTTTCGTATTTGTATTCGATATTTGTATGGATATTTTTATTGATAGTTATTTTCTTTATCGTATTTTATGTCGATAACCGTACATATTTGACACATTATCAACGTCATCCACATTATTTATATAATTATTGGTTTCTTTTTTTTGTATCGATACTTCTGTCGATATATTAATCAGTATATGCTATTGATATTTTTATGGGTACATTTTTTAATTAATATATTTACCGATATTATTATAACAATTCGCTGTGAAAGTTTACTGCAGTACATGGAAAGTAAATTTTATACTGTTAAAATCTTTGGATGCTAATGTTAAAAAATTTTTTTTTCACTATTTATCCCAATCTTACAACACCTTTTCTTTCTTTTCAGGTATGTATATATTCTTATCTGATTTATAAAGGCCCCAAATCAAGCCTAGAATACGTAGTAGTTGTACGAGTAAGTATTTTATAAATGGCGTAAGTATAAAACAAAGCCCAGGATATATTTTCAAAAAATATGTATGTAAAAATAATTTTTTTAATGTTTTAAATCTGCTACTTCTTTTTTAAATGTCTACTGTCCAGCATTGCCATTTTGAGTCAATTTGCGCAAAAGGCAAACAACTGCCCTATGTCAATAAATTCAAACCAAAATTATTCCCCAGGGGTTTAAAACCAATTTTTTATTGCATTTGAGTGAGGTTGCTAACTGTAATTGAATTTTTTTCCTTTAACAGTTATGTATATCCGGTAATATAAATCAACTCGGAGCATTCTTAATGTCGTTTAAAAGATGATAGTTAATTATAAAATGTCGTCCAGGGATGGTTTGCTCGCTTTCATTCTTTTGAGTTTTATATTAAAGATGTACCTCTTTGTGGTCGAGCAATGAGATCGCTATACAGGTGAACCTCTGTTACCAAGGGCTATTTAAATATGTGACAAAGATTTTATGAAAAAGAGGGCGATGGAAAACGATTTTTTAATGGATTTAAATATGACATTTTTGGCACAAATGATTACTGGTGATGAAAACTGGAAGGCATATAACAATAACGTACATGTACAAAAAAGCCGTGGTGCAAGAGATATCAACTTGCACAAGCATTGGCAATACCAGAGTTGACTCCGTGAAAAGTAATTTTGTTATTTGGGTGGCAGTGGAGGCAAATGAGCCGTTATAAAGTACTGCTATCTGACCGACCAAACGAATAAATATGATCTCTACTGCAAGCAATTAAACAGATTACAGCAAGTTATTCAAAAATCCTGCGATAATTGCGACAAGGCAATAATTCTCGGTATAAACAAAGGTCACTAACCGCCATCTAGTAAAAATATTAAGCTTAATTAAGAGTTTGTATACTCGGAAATTAAAACATGCTATTAATTACCTTCGAAAAAGTGCCAACTCTAATAATGCTATAAAAAATAAATATAAAAATACCATTTATACTAAGCGGTAATTAATACCAGCTAACGCATTTTCGTCTTCAGTCTTCAGCCTTAAGTTTTTGCTATGCTATTGCCTGCCAGTTAAGCAACAATTTTGTTGACCATTTATAGCACAACACATGCTAACGGTAACTGACACAAGAATGCCGATACAGTCACACACATACTTCCCACATTTCCGCAATGTTAAATGCAGAGGAACAGCAAAGAAATCAAAAAGACTACGAAATAATAAATAAATAAAACAATAAGGAATTGTTAGAAACAAAAGCACAAGGAAAAACAAACGCAAAAGCAGAAAAGGAAATGCAAAAGCAAAAAAGAAAATGGGAAAAAACAATAATAAGACCAAAAAGCTTACGACAACTAACTAAGCAAAGAATTCACTGTCCACTAATAATAATTTTATAAAGCCATGGATGGCAGCGTGTGACTTTAGCGGTCGAACGCACCTTAACCCACTTCTTCCTTCCACTAGCGGACTCAGAAGGTGAACTAGGTAGGAAGAAGGTAATGGCTTGTAGTCAAGTAGGCGTAAAGCAAGCGTAGAAATAAAATGAAAATAAAAAGGCTGCTTTATATGCCAGCTATGGCGGAAGGAATGCAGCAAAGTAGTGGCAGAAAGAATGAAAAAAAAAGTTATTGAGCACTAAATAAATGCAGACTGCTGAGGTGCTTGAAGCAAATTTTGCAACAAAACCTGTTTGAGTTTTTTTTTTTAATTTTTTTTTGCACGTAGTGATCCTTGTTTGTACTTTTTCATGCATTTTTACTATGTATATATACTTCTGTATTCGCCACAGTGCTTTAGCAACAAATGCAAAGAAGAAAATTCAAATTAAAGTCAGCATAAAAATTATATAATTCTTACAAAACTTTGTACCGAATTAACATACATTTTCGCAGCACCGGTAAAACGAGTCAGTGAAGCGCCAAAGAACATAAACATCAACCAGCTCAACAGCGGGTCATACAGCCAAAGAGTCGATCGATTGCTTCGACGATCAGCGCACTATGCGTCACAGGCTATGGCAGAACCGGTAGAAATAGCGCCGCCATGGAAGTGGCGAAACAACTAGAAATGCACGCGCCATTGAGCGCATTGTCATTTATATAGCTGCGCATGCGCAACTACATACTCGTAACTACTAAGGCCTGTTAGCATGCTGACCAAGTTCCGCAAGCGCACAACTTCTTATTCTTCCTCTTCTTCTTTTCCTTCGCCTGCAACTTTTGTTGATGTTTATTTTTAGCTTGAATGAGGTTATATAAGCGACGCAAATTGCAATAACATAACGGCACGCAAACACACAACACTCTTGTACACCAAATTACACAAGCGTGTTTAGACACATTGTTTGTTGAAACTTGTTGCAGATGCTTGCCGCTATGCTGCTGAGACAACAAGTTCTGCACAGCATACATACAAAGTGTATCGCAAAAAAAATCACTGCCCAAAAAAAATTGCGAAAATTTAGAACCTCATAAGACATCGACCCGGGTACTACTTCCCAACCGGTCGGTCAGCTGCTTTTGCAAGCGCGTTCATTTGCATTTCTTATCAAATTTTATTAGGCGCATTTAGCTTCTTGACCGCTTGCCTACCTATCCATCAGTTAATGTAATTACAACGTATATATGTTTATATATATTTTCGTGCTAAAATACCACAACGGTTGTTGTAAAAACATTGCTTTTGCAATTGCTTTTGGTGTTGATTTATTGCATTGCATTTAAAGTTAACGGTTTCTTGACGCGTCTCATTTGCAGCCAAATGACTATTTAATGTCAGTAATCAACGGTAAACTGAATGTATAAAAATTATTGCTTAAATGTGGTTGAGCAACGGCAATGCATTGTTGACCTGATCTCAAAATGCGGCATGGCAGGTTCGCAACTTGAGTCTTTCGTTATCACAAGAGGAATTTTGGTTGAAAAAATATAATAAAATAAATTAACTACTAAGCACCTCTAACCGCAAAGGATAACGAATAAATAATCAGTGTCGTGGAACCGAAGTTGTGTTGAGGTGGAGTGAAGTGAGTTGAGATGAGGTGGGATAACGTGAGGTGAGGTCAGGCAAGTCTCAACGGGCGAAAAAGTTGCGTTGATTTAAATGTTTTTTTTTGTGGCGGATTTTTGCACTTTTTTCTTATGAAATAAAAT
>NW_023460110.1:0-1248 GCF_013731165.1 Rhagoletis pomonella
TATCTCTGACAAAAACCTTATAGCCAACACTTTTGCACGCCAATGGTCCAACAACTCTTGCGACTCTAAGTTCCAACAAAGAAAACACTCTTTAATTAGCCAAACACAGCCCTATCAACCTAGCAAATCAGCCTCAATCATTGAACAAAAAATCAATCAAATAGAGTTATCTGCAGCCATAAACAAACTAAAAGGCAAAACCCCTGGCATCGACCGAATTAGCTATTTTATGATCCGAAACACACCTTCGGTTATCCAAGACAGAATCCTTAAATTATACAACAACATATTAGACAGCCACATTCCCCAACAATTCAAACTAAGCTTAATTATACCAATTCTGAAACCCATCCGAGATAAAACTGATAAAAAATCAGACCGACCGATTTCTCTAAACCCTTGTCTATCGAAAATACTAGACAAAATCATTTCGAGCCGGCTGTGGTGGTTTGTCACAAAAAACAAACTGCTTCATAGTCACCAAATGGGATTCAAAAGAGGCAAATCCACAGCTGATACTCTACTATATGTAGACTATCTGATTGCGAACTGCCTCTCTAAAAAAATCACTTGACAATATTATCCTTAGATTTTGAGAAGGCTTTCGAAAAAATTGGCCTACACGCAATTTTAGATCAACTTCGGGAATGGAAAGTCGGCCCAAAAATTACCAACTATGTAAAATGTTTTATGACCAACAGGAGAATATCAGTCCAAGTAGGACGGCACAGATCCAACCCACTCCCTCTTCACAACGGAATTCCCCAAGGATCACCGCTTTCGGTAATCCTATTTTTAATAGCCTTTAATAAACTCAGCCACAAATTAGCTCTCCACAAAGAAATTCACTTCTGCGCCTACGCTGACGACTTCAACATAGTAGTCCAATCCCATAAAAACAAGAATCCAACTATAGACCTTACGGCTTTATTTCACGATATTCTCACCTGGTGTGAATACTCAGGCGCAATGTTATCTGCAACAAAATGCAAATTTATCCATATTTGTCGCAAAATAAACTGTAATTGTATAGTCTCAGCTAATAACATCCAGATACAAGAAGTGGACAATTTAAAAGTTTTTGGTGTAATTTTCAGTAATAAATATAGGTGGAATAAACATATAGAATACCTCAACACAACACTCACGAATAAATTAGCCGTTATATCTAGCAATAAATTCAACTGTTCTTCCCTCTCCTTACTTCATTTAGTAAAAACCCTTGTCATATCCAAATTAAATTACGGC
>NW_023460110.1:1348-3302 GCF_013731165.1 Rhagoletis pomonella
ATGGTGGTTTGTCACAACAAACAAACTGCTTCATAGTCACCAAATGGGATTCAAAAGAGGCAAATCCACAGCTGATACTCTACTATATGTAGACTATCTGATTGCGAACTGCCTCTCTAAAAAGAATCACTTGACAATATTATCCTTAGATTTTGAGAAGGCTTTCGAAAAAATTGGCCTACACGCAATTTTAGATCAACTTTGGGAATGAAATGTCGGCCCAAAAATTACCAACTATGTAAAATGTTTTATGACCAACAGGAGAGTCCAAGTAGGACGGCACAGATCCAACCCACTCCCTCTTCACAACGGAATTCCCCAAAGATCACCGCTTTCGGTAATCCTATTTTTAATAGCCTTTAATAAACTCAGCCACAAATTAGCTCTCCACAAAGAAATTTACTTCTGCGCCTACGCTGACGACTTCAACATAGTAGTCCAATCCGATAAAAACAAGAATCCAACTATAGACCTTACGGCTTTATTTCACGATATTCTCACCTGGTGTGAATACTCAGGCGCAATGTTATCTGCAACAAAATGCAAATTTATGCATATTTGTCGCAAAATAAACTGTAATTGTACAGTCTCAGCTAATAACATCCAGATACAAGAAGTGGACAATTTAAAAGTTCTTGGTGTAATTTTCAGTAATAAATATAGGTGGAATAAACATATAGAATACCTCAACACAACACTCACAAATAAATTAGCCGTTATAAAATGCTTATCTAGCAATAAATTCAACTGTTCTTCCCTCTCCATACTTCATTTAGTAAAAACCCTTGTCATATCCAAATTAAATTACGGCCTACCTATTTTCGGTTTCTGCTCCAAATCCCTCCTCGGTAAACTAAAAACCACCCTTAATGCAGCAATAAGATTCGCCATTGGAGCATTTCGATCCTCCCCAATAAACAATATGTTTTTTGAAGCTAACATTCTTACTTTCGAAAACAATAGACAGCTAGAGCTTAATAAACTATACAAGTCATTACTCCACAGTCGAGACACGCCACTTTTTCACATAATTAATAAACTTCACAAAAACAAAAGAATACCAAAGATCCCATCAACACTACTAAGAATTATAAAAAACTGCTCCCAGCTCGAAATTCCCAACTCCCCAATCAAACTAACCTCCAAACGATCTGTCCCCCCTCCATGGCTTCTAAAATCGGAATCTATTAACCTCGCCCTGCACAATCACGCGAAATCGACCACACCGCCCCTGCAGTTCCGTTCACTTTTTCTTGACCTAAAACAACAATATATTCACCACTCTTTCATCTATACTGATGGTTCAAAATCAAGTGGGGTTGCTTCCTACAGTGTAACCGATGAGAATCACATTATCAAGTTAGGTTTACTTCCTGAATATAGCTCTGTTTTTTCGGCTGAAATAGTCGCTATCCATGAAGCAACCAAGTATGCAATAAGCAGGCAAGGAAAATTTGCCATATGTACAGATTCCTTATCTTCCCTTAAAGCCATATCAAACATACAAAATAATAACTTTTACTGCACGGAAATAAGAAATACCCTCATTGACACATTTCCAAGGATAACCCTCATCTGGATTCCAGGTCATGTACAAATAATTGGTAACGAAACAGCAGATAGCGCAGCCAAACTCGCAAACTCTTCTCCACTAATATCAACAACCAACTATAACTTCTCTGACATTAAACACTTTCTCAAATCTATACAAAAACAAGTAAACAAAGGAAACTGGAACCTCACATCAAACTGGTACAGAGCCATCAACACCAATCGCACTTCACTTGTCGATTATCTAAGTCACATTCCCGAAACGATAAGTAGATTAGACTGTACAAAATTAATAAGATTGCGAATAGGACATTCGAAGTTGTCCCACGGCCACCTGATGGGTCTCGAGAACCCAACCCCTTGCGATTGCATACTCGACCCCACAGCTAATATCATCTTACAC
>NW_023460110.1:3402-12278 GCF_013731165.1 Rhagoletis pomonella
GAAGTCGGTTAAAAATACATATATTCAAGGTTACTCTAACGCACCTGCTCTTCAGACGTGGCACCTGTGCAGGTGATTCGACCTGATGACCAGATGGGCGCAGTCGAATAAGGCCTTCGCAGCTTCATTGTCACCATACCGTTCTCGCGACGATACTCGACATTAAGACCCTTGAGAGCAATATCACGCAGATTCAAATGGCATCGCACACTGAACGAGCAAACCACGTTTTTGATGACAATGTCAATCTCGGGTTCAACCTCAGGCTCAGTAGTTGCAGTAGTGGGCGTGGCAGCGACTGTTGTCGCAGGGAGAGATTTGGAGGGTATAGTACGAGAGTGGACAATTACGTGTTTACGTTAGGTTAGGTTATCGTGGCTGCCCTCATCCGTGCAGGAAAGGGCACACTTAGGCCTCCAGGGGCCCATTATGGTACCATATTTGAGACTCATACGTCCCTCCTCCTACCTCAGAAATTTAACCAATTTGTAGCTCTGATAAAGCGCACAAAATCGTAGATACTGACCGTCTCCAGTTCAGCCAGACACTCGAAAAAATAGCGAAGGAGCGAGCGTCGACGGGCTCTTGCCAAGGCGGGACACTGGCACAGGTAGTGCTCCACGCTCTCGATCTCCTCCTCATCGTGGCAGCTACGACAGTAGTCGTTTGGCTGCAAACCCATCCTGGCAGCGTGGGTTCCCATAAGGCAGTGGCCGGTGAGAATTCCGATAACATGGCGAAGCATTGGTCGCTCCAAACGAAAGAGAGGGCGAGATCTACGCTTATCTAACCTAGGCCAGATGTGTCTCGCTATCCTGCACGTGGGCTCTGCGGACCATACTACATTTGCCCGTTCGATAAAGTTATTCTGCAGCCAAAGTTTACAGGATGATAGCGGAATACCCGCATTACGAGCGGTACTGATCGCAGGCAGTAGGGTTCCTTTCCGAGCCAGCTCGTCCGCAACACAGTTGGTCGGTATGTCCCTATGACCTGGTACCCATACAACTCGAGTAAAGTGACTCCTTGCCAGCTCATTTAGAATACGTTTACATTCCATGACAATCTTCGATGAGGATTTGTCACAATTAAGTGCTTTGATAGCTGCCTGGCTATCAGAAAAAATAGTTACTGCATGCAGATTAGTAGGAGAATCGATCAGCCATCTAGCAGCTTCGTAGATTGCTGTTAGTTCAGCCTGAAACACGCTACAGTAATCTGTCAGACGGAAACTGAGGCTAAGTGAGAGCTCCTGCGAATATATCCCACTTCCTACCTTCAGATCTAGCTTGGAGCCATCGGTGTAGATGGCTGCTGAGTCAGAATAAGTCATCAGGATTGAATCCTCCTCCCACTCACCTCTTGAGGGGATCCTTGTTTGGAAGTCATTCTTTAGTCCAGTAGGCGGGACTGTGTAGTCAAGACGCCTGAAGTTTCCTGGAAGATCTTCCAAAATTCTAGAGTGTCCAAATCTTGTATCACTCCACTTGATCAGCGCGTTTAATCTAACAGCATTACAACTTGCCTGCAGTTTGCCATATAGGTCCACAAGTAGAAAATGGAGCAAAGTCTCTAGGGCTTTAGTCGGCGTTGAGGGCAACGCCCCCGTGATCATAATGCACGCCACCCTTCGAACCTTTGTTAATCTGCTTTTGATTGTAAGTTTGTCCACGGATGGCCACCAGACCGTGATGCCATAGAATAGAATGAGACGCACCACTGCTGTGTACATCCAGTTCACGATGTGCGGCTTTAAGCCCCACTTTTTTCCTATTGCTGATTTACAGGCATACAGGGCAGTTATAGCCGCCAAGTTAGCTTTCTGTCCAATACAACGCCCAGGTGCCTAACTTCCTCCGAGAGGACCAGGGTAACACCGCTCAGGGAAGGAAGTTGCACCTGGACGGTTTTAATTTTCTTTGTGAAAAGAACCATGACTGTTTTCCCTGGATTGACACCAAGGCCAGATTCCTTGGACCAGGTTTCCACAATGCGTAGACGCCTTGGACCAGATCACATAGAACTTGGGGGTGCTTACCTACCGCCGTCAGGGCCAGATCATCAGCGTAGGCAACTACCTGGCAGCCTGTGCTCTGTAGCTGCGACAGCAGAGTATTCACCATTAGATTCCACAGGAGTGGGGAGAGGACACCGCCTTGCGGGGTGCCGCGGTTTGCATACCTTGTTACCGATACCTCTTCCATCTCCGAGTATATAGTTCTGCAGCCTAGAAGGCGATGAACAAATTCTACCAGAGTGTACTCCAGACCGAGGTTAGTTAGGGCGCGGAGAACAGCTTCTGGGAGAACATTATTGAAGGCACCCTCGATGTCAAGGAATACGCCTAATGCATATTCCTTAAGCGCTAATGCCTTTTCAATGGTGCTGACAATACCATGCAAAGCTGTGTCTACAGACCTGCCTTTCCAATAGGCATGCTGACAGCTAGATAATTTACATAAATCAATTTCTTGTCGGATCTTCACGTTCAGTAGTCTTTCCAGAACCTTCAGGAAGAAAGATGTAAGGCTAATCGGTCGAAAGTCGCTTGGGTTCACGTGGGATGGTCTGCCGCCCTTGGGAATGAAGACAAGCTTCGCCAGTGTCCATCCCTTGGGTATGAAGCTAAGTCTGAGACAAGCCTTATAGATTGAAACAAGCATCGGACATAGAATGTCAGACGTTGTCCGAAGTTCGGCAGGGAAGATGCCGTCCATGCCTGGAGATTTGTAGGGCTGGAAGGACCTTATGGCCCAATCTACCCTTTCTACATCAATAAAATCTATGCATTCTAAGGAGTGTCCAGAAATTGTGCGAGCGACGCCAGGCTCCTCAGTACACCCTGGAAAGTGGGCGCTCATTAGAACCTCAAGCAGCTCCTCTTGGGATGATGTCCAGTCGGCTTTCGCCTTCTGAATAAACATTGGGTTCTTCGGATTTTTGGCTAGCACTTTGCGCAAGCGATTACCCTCCGATTGTCCATCTATGCTATCACAATAATCCTTCCAGGAGTCCCTTTGGGCTTTCCTGGTGGCATTCTTAAATTTCTTAAAGGCTGCTTTGTAAGCAGGCCAAGAACCATTACGCTTTGCAGCGTTGAAGAGTTTCCTGCTTTCCTTCCTTAAAGAGGCAATTTCCTTAGTCCACCAGTGTGGCTTCCTCTTTCCTCTCGGAAGTACAATTGGACAGGATGCAGAGCAGGCCGTATTACAGGCATTGGTGATGCAATCTACGGCTTCTTCAATTTATTCCGAGGATCTTAACTCACCCAGACAAGCAGGGTTTGCGAATAGAGGCTCCGCTTCATCAGATGCTAACAGTAAGCCGAGCCTACTGAGAGAAGCGTCGTTGAGCAGAGACTCCGATAGTACCGTCCTAAACACAGTCCAGTCGGTACGTCTCTTGTTTCTATACAGAATCGGAGCCGGAGATTCCAAAGAGATTTCGAATGATAGGTACATATGGTCGGAGAATGAGTGGTCGTTTAGTACATGCCATTCCCTAATACTCTCCAAGAAAAAATTGGACGGTAAGGTAATATCTAGTACCTCCTCCCTGTTTGAGGTAACAAAGGTGGGTCTACTACCAATATTACAAATAGCTAGATCATAAGATAATATGAAGTCAAGTAATAACTCACCTCTTGGGTTGATATCGGTAGAACCCCATAACCCATCGGCTCCTACCACGACGGGAAACTTCCTTAAATTGGCCTCTTTCACCAGGTCCAGTAACCGAGCAGGGGGCAGTCTTGGCGATCGTGAGCCACAAAGGCTGGCCAGAGTTTGGTGGATTTTCTCTCCACATTGATGCTCACCGTGTCTTCATCGCTAAAATGAGTGAGTAAATTATAAGAAATAGTTTTCTTGATAAATATATAAATGCTCTGATTTTACCTGCCACTGGGGCCGACACAATTTGGTAAGCATCAGAGTTGAGTCCGCAGACCCTGTTTTTTACGACCCAGGGCTCTTGGGCAAAAATTAACTCCTCCCCTTTGTCACTAAGGTGCAGGAGCAGAGCTGCGGAGGCTGCTTTGGAGTGGTGAAGGTTAATCTGTAGGACCTTCATCCACAGCCTCTAAGGAGTTGTCGCCATCCATAGCTCCTGGCACGGTCCCTTTGGACACCTCTACAACAGTATCATCGGCGTCCTCCGTTTCCGATGCCAGGAACAGGTTCTCGAAATCTCTCGTCCATTGGCCGAAATCAGCCCCGTCTCCAGCAGCGGATTGCGTATCGTTTTCCGATTCTGATGTCGAGTCTGATTCCTCCGCCAAACGAGGGGCCACGGGAACCTCCTGGCAGGCGTTTTCTGCCCTACTCGAAATAAAACCTTCTTCATGTGGCAGATTATCGGGTTCACTCGCGGTGCTTCCCGGCTCAGGAATTTTACCCTCACTCCCTTTCTGGGTTTTGAGAGTGATGGAGTAAAAGCCGTAGCTGATGACTCCATTGCAGTCAGCGAGGATCGGGAGAGATTCCTCGTTAATTACCAGGGTAATATAACGTTGTTGTTCCCTAACCTCACTGGCCTTCACTACGCTCCAATCGAGGGCTGGTAGTGTGTCGTTGGAGATCTGGATAATCTCCAGAAGTCCCTGCGGATTAGCGGGTTCCTCCGGGACCCATGCCCTGGCTCGCGGCCTGCAAGGGATTTCATCCCTATGCACTGCCACTAAGTCAGCGCCGGGCCACAGTTCCCCAAGCGCAGATATGGCCTCCTTATAGAGCCGAGCCGACCTTTCGTCGGCGCACGATACCAATTTAATACGGCCTTGGTATAAGCCAGCGTCGCGAATGACAGGAGCAGGGCCAGGAATCCTTTGGAGAATTTCCTTGTACACCCGGCAGAGACCTACAAGGACAGTCCTCCAATTCTCGGCTGTCAGGTTTCCCTCTGGGTGCCCCCTGTCCATTACAGCCAGAACCAAATGGTCTTTGGCCACATCATTGAAAGCCCGAGGGACCCGTGAAGGGTTTGGCGGGCTGTTCTTGCTCGAGGTTTTGGTCCTCTTCGATGGGCCGTCGGCATGATCTGCCGATAGCTGCCTTTTGGGGGCCAGTTCCCTGGAACCTGAGGGAGTGGGTTCAGGGTTATTCAGGACACCCTTCTCCTGAGTCCGTTCCCGGCTTTCAGAGAGAATGCCCTTTGCCCTCTCAACCACATCCCTCATATTCTCGGGAACCGGATTGTCCCCGAATTTCTTCAGCAGCCTGGAAGCGGCTCTTCTGACCCGCTTCGCTCTCACTGCTGGGCGTACCCGTTTAATTGTCCCTGAACCACTGGGACGAGTGTGATGCTTCGCCCACTGCGACCCCAAAGGGGGTTTGTGGTTGGCATTCCTATTGCCCGTGCAGGGCTCCCGGGTGCCAGTAACGCCCCCAACCGTAGCTGCTTTAGAGCTACCCTCAAGGGGTGTGCTCATTGCCGCTCTTGATGAGGACGCCTGGCACGAGAGATCCATCGGCCGTGTAGGCTCCGTTAACATCCCAGTCGCCAGTCGCTCGCTACCCTCCGAGGGTTTGCACCTACCAACACTGGGCTCAATAACTGGTTTAAATGGCCGTGAAGGCATCTTCGGGACCAATCCAGCGGCTACCGAAGATCTATCTGGACTATTTATAACGCCGTTCTTTGGTTCTTTGGTCGCCTACTGAGCCGAAACCGTTCGGCGACCGTGTATAAAGGAAGGGGAAAAGAACGGTCGGCCACAGCAGAGCCCCGTGCTGTGGTAAGTCCACCGTTACTCCCGGAGGCGGACAGGTATCCGGGAGGCGCCGTTAAAATACAGTCGGAAGAGCCCCCTGACTGCAAACCATCCAATAGGCACGGTGACGCATGACACCCTGGATTAGGGGGGCGTTTTATACCTACCGCCAGGTACCCCCTAGAAATAGCCTAAGTATGCCCACCCCAACCCCCCCTAGGGCGAGCCACTAGAAGAGACAGGAGAGTTTATACCTCGGCCTTAGCTAGGCCCCGCCTACTTTCACCACTGCGGCGTAGGTCCGACCGCAGCGGTGCCCGCAGCGATGCCCATTGCCCAGTCGGCACCCGCTTGGAGGATATATCTAGGAGGATTTTTGCCAACCAAATGTTTACGTTCCTCTGACTGTCCCTGCTGCTGAGGTTGGCGTTGAATTCGGTTTTGGCTTTGTTGTTGTTGCATTTGTTGCTGGGCAGTTGCTGTTTTCGAGGGAATACCGCTGCAGTTGGTAAAGTTTTCACCGATAAAGTTGTTGATGTGGAAGTAGTCATAGCTCCACTCTTGTGAACGTGAGTAGTTCGGTTCCCAGTGCTTTTGTGGCAACAATTGTTGACGTGGTAGTTCCGGTAGTTATGCTGGACGATGGTTGTTGCTGATTGCTGAATTGCAAAAAATAACGTGTTGTAGGCCCTGTTGAGACACGGCTAGTTGAAGCAGATGTTACTAGATTGTTGTGTTAGCGGCGTACAAATCTGTAAAGAAAAAATTTAAGGTTTACTATTTAAAATTTTTAAGAAATATTTAAGAAATAATATACACTTTGAAATATCAGCTTTGTCAGCAATGTCAGCAATGTGCACTCATCTAACACAACTACTGATTCGTCAATTACTACCACTCACCCCACTAAAATAGTGTCCAATGGCATGGTAAAAAAATATTATATTCTTCAAACTCTTGCTTTAATGCTGCGTTTTTTGCCAGGCTTTGCGCATGATTTAAAGAGCGGATCCTATATTTGTTCTAATCGACTGTGCTACTGCGCTATACTGCTGAGAAGAAATTGGTGTTACATCCGCATCTTCAGGCTCCAACACTTCAAGTTCAATGTCAACATTGGCTTTGAAATGAATGCATATGTTATGCAAAGCACAACACACATTTGTAATTTTTCCCTTGTAACATTTCCCTTGAGCCTTCTTCTGGAGTTCTATGAGGTGTCAATAGCCACGGCTCTAAAGGATACCCTGTGTCCGCTGTTGAAAATTTACAAAAGGTGTAATTACGGTCAAGTGTATATTAATATAACAACAATACCTAAAAGCCAGGGATTCCTCGTTCCTTGCAAATATTGCCTCTCAAAAGAAACACGCAATTCGCTGTTGTTCCATATGAAGGAATCGTGGCACGCCCTAGGATGAGAAGCATCAACATAGCGAATCCTTAATTCATTGTCGCAAAGCTAAATATTGAACATAAATATGTACAAATAAGCATAGCGACGGCTGAGTTGAAGTTGAATCTCAGAGAATGGGCCAAGAACGCCTTACTTCAGATTTCGATTGGAAAATGCCCTATCTCAGAATTTAAAAATATGTTAATATAGTGCGCTCTTGAGCCATTTTATGAGATAGGACGTTTTCGAACCAGCTGCCGAGATAGGTCGAGCTTCAACTCAGCCGTCGATATCTAAAAAAGTTCCCATATAGATAAATGCGGAAATAAGGAGTAACTTACAAGCATAACGTTTAGTTTGTAGTCCCCTTTACGGTTGTAGTAAAGGTCCGCGTTTTGTGTTGGAGCAATTATTCTTACGTGGGTGCCATCAATACACCCCACAACTCCCGGAATGCCATGTTTAACGTAAAAGGCTCGGGCGATATTCCTGTTTTCCTCCTCGCTTTCGCTCACCTTTATTCACTGCGGGCACAAATGGCGCTCAAAAACAGTCAGAACTTCCGTCAATACTTTGCTGAAACTAGATTGCGCCAAGGACACGTCGCAGTCTTTACCCACACCCGTCTGGTACCCACCTTCAGCCAAAAATCTTAAACACCCGCTCAGTTTTGCGATGGGAGATATCGCAAAAGCTTTCTTTGGTGCCTCCGTATTTGCTGTCAATACGTCCAACAAATATTTGAATCCCGGCTTGTTAAGTCGGTAATACTTTTCAAATCTATGTATGTATTTAATTGAGAAAATTCATATGTAATTATTTAAAAATGTATAGAGTAATGCCAAAATCGAGCAATAAAGGGGTGGACCAATAAGCTAGCAATCAATAAAATTTTTTAGTTTTTCCAAAAACTGAATTGATTCCTCGCTTAGCGATAGATTTTTGTAGTACTGGGTGAAAATTTGTAACTTACAAAGATTGCGGCAACTCGAAGGGATTTCAAAAAAATATTTATTAGTATTTACCAAACCCTTCAACTAAATTAACGATTTGGTACAACCTAGATGAATATTAGAAGCTTTAATATATTTAGTTATAATTACCAACCCATGGTAATGGTTCCCAATCCTTGGTCACAGTTCCCAAATATTGTCAAAATTCGGGAACTAAATATCTTTAGTTGTCGAAACTAATCCTTTTTCACAGTGTATTTCGGAAATCACCACATTTCCTCCTCAGACTTCTTTCAGTAGGATTCGAACCGACGATCCCACTGACTCAGCCAGTTGCCTACGCACTTTGCTAAGTCCGACTTGTAAATTATCGTTGCTTTTTCCCCTCTTTTTCATTTTGCTAAGCCAACACAATCAAGCGCAGCTATTCCGCTACGATTTACACTTGATCATGTGGTTGTTGGTTTTTGTTAATAAATCTATTTTTAGAATGTTTAACTTTTAGGTGTGCTCGTCCTTAAGCTATTTGTTTTTTGTTATTTTATGGCCTTATAACAATTATATTCAACAATTTTTATTGAGCTCGAGACCGTTTTTAATGAAAAACTTATTGTGGAAAAGCAACAACAATTTGAAAAAAATGGTAGAAGTGATAGATATGATGATGATGATAGCTATATGAGCCAAAGTGGGGCTAATATTCAAAATATGTGTTGGTAAAGAAAGGAATTGCAAAAAAGAGCTGCCACCTGGCGCTGGAGTCATTATGAATAATCGCCAAGTTAGAAAAGGTGCCGTGAATGTCAGAATAAATAAA
>NW_023460110.1:12378-21276 GCF_013731165.1 Rhagoletis pomonella
AAAAAAAAGGCCAAAAAAATAACAAAAAAACAAATAAATGTATTAATTTAATGGAGTTAACAAAACAAAAGAATACAAAAAAAAATATTTAGGAAGATAAAATTTAATTTCGTTTTGTACTAAAATACACTCTTTTGCACTCAATGTATAAGAACATATGCTAGGTATATATGGCCCACAAAATAAAAGAATTGCGATATTTTGACCGGTTTTGGCATTTGGCATTTGTATTTTGTTAAGGTTCATAGAATAGAAGGTTACGAAATGGTGCTGTTAAAAATTTGCTTTCCTCCAATGACGTAGTTGCGAAGTGAGTTCTGATTGGCTGAAATATTTTACGAAGAAGGAGAGTACACAAAACGCAGAAAATATAGTTGCGGTATAGCATATTTTAGGAATCCTAATCATATGGGCATTTTTGATATAAAATCGTGGCAAAGCTTATTATAACAACATAAAATGTTATAACTTCACGTGAAACTGGATTAACATAACAATATTCGTACAATAGTGAAAAATGAAATGTAAGTCGAATGCAAATTGAAATTTGCTGGTGATTTTATTCTTGAAAGTGAGCAGAACACACTCGCGTATTTTTAAATAAAATGCGTTCATAACATTGCCAAAATGTCGATACCCATATTGCAATTCTTCTTTAGACAAACGGTAAAACCTAAATTACCTTTTTCAGTGTAAGTTTTGGAATCAAAAACAGCGCACTTAAATTTTTGGTAATTTAAATAAACTTAAAGACGCAGAAAAAAGCACAAACTTCGACGCAAATTGTCAAACGGTAAATGTCAGGGTTACACATATTTGAAATAAAATTTGATGTATTTTTGACTAAAATAGTGTATTTTTATAAGATAATTTTTTAGGAATCTGGCAACTCCAAAAATTGAGCCATCTACGTCATCAAGATGGCGGCCATGGCTGATGTCGTAACCTTGTATTCTATGAACCTTGGTTTTTTGTTTATTTAATGTTTATTATTTTTTTATAAAAGTCTGGCTGGTGTACAACAAACACCATATAAATTCAGATTTCAAACTTTGTACAAAAATGAAAAAATTCTGCTTATTTTCACCAAAATTTCAAACTTTTTAATTAGAATTTTGGTATGCAATTTTGTAGATAATTTTATTCTAGTAAAATGAGGTGCAAGTTTCAAGCTGCTATATTCATCCCGTTAATTTTTGGCAATTTTTTTTTGCTTTCAGTGTTCTCCATATAAAAGAAAATTGTCGAACATACTTTTGTATGGAAAAAACGTGAAACACATTCAACCAAAAAAAATTCATTTTTGTGAGCTGTCTGCAAAAGTTTTTTAGCTGTCGCGTCACCTGAACATATGAGAGAAATTCCAAAGAATCGGCAAAGCATCGGCGAAAAAGGCCGATGCCGATGCTCAATTTTGTGCCGATACTAGCCGATAGCGATGCCGATGCCGAATTAATCGGTCGGACTCTAGTAGTATGTATTAGATTGTTGTATTTTGGTCGAAGCGATTAAAAAAATTTCGGAATAAACTCCCACTTAGCCATTATTCGCGTTAAGTTGTTCCGATTCCTTCATACATACAATATGTACATATGTATATTATGTACATACATACATATTTGTAATAAAATAATTATACAAATACAAAAATATTGACCCAAAGGCTGGTTCAACAAAATTTGTCAGTCTTTGGATTCATTGTAAATATTTTGAGGAGAAAACGCACTAGCACATTTTCCTGCTTTTCAACTTGATAACGACTGTGCTTATGCGAAGGTGTATGCAGTTGGGGTTGAGGAGATTTTCTTTGCTGCGATTTGGTGGTGTTATGCAGGTCAATGACCCCGGAATTTTCTTGAAAGTGAAATTTTTGGTTACTGGAATGGTTTGAGGGTGGAAAATAGATTGACATGCGCTCGGGCAGCAGTTAGGAAATAATGTTGAGGGGGGTTGTAGATGTATGAATTTATGTATGTACACACACATATACCAAGCCTAACTACTACCCAGTTTTGTTGTCAATAGCCGATTTCTATTTTTAGTTTTACTTGTAGTATGTATATGTGAAACTCATACATCCATGCCTATGTATTTATGCCCTCTTCTTGGGTTTTCCAAGGTAATCATCACGAGAAACGATTAATGACAGGTATTTTCACCATAGTC
This sequence comes from Rhagoletis pomonella, assembly GCF_013731165.1. Classification (NCBI taxonomy): domain Eukaryota; kingdom Metazoa; phylum Arthropoda; class Insecta; order Diptera; family Tephritidae; genus Rhagoletis; species Rhagoletis pomonella. The sequence continues at coordinate 14,545 of NW_023460110.1, forward strand.
CAGCTCGCAAATAACTCTGTGTTAAGCCACAATACTTAGTTGGTGGTAGTTATAAAACTAAACTAATTATGTAAATAAGTGATGGGCAGCGCAGGTCGAACTCCATAAGCAAGCGCAAAAGTTTTTCACATGCTTATGGAGTTCTGCCAGCGCTGCCCATGCCTGATGTAAATCCATATAAGTGAAAAAGTCATTAAGCAGGGCTCACAAGTTTTGTACATTTGTACATTTTGGCAGTCACAAAGTGGTGTTGTTTAGAAATTTTGAGGACAGCTCAACAAAAAATTTTCAACAATCCCACTCTGTGACTGCCAAAATGTACAAGTCTGTATAAATGTACAAATCGTGTGATCCCTCTTAAGTTCGAGCGGAACTGAACTTTATATGCTCAGCGCATGTCTTCACAAAAATAGCAGTAAAATACCGTTGAAAGGAGGCTGTAATTTTTACCATATAAAAAGGGTATGCTTTATGTAATTTAGCATATTGAAGACGAGAGTATCAAATCAATCAAGCAACTCAGGAGGAATGTACATACAGTAGGCTGTGTAGCGTAGAAAAGTTTGTAATATAAAATTTTAAAACCTTCATCGGCAGGAAACTGCGTATAGAAACAGTTTATATACTGCAGTGGAAGTCAGCTAAATTTTCTGCTCTATACTCTGATATTTTTATATTATTGAAATGATAAGTTCTGAGCTTTTTGGCATTAACCTCGAAAGTTTCATTCGATTTCCTTAAATTAACAATATTAGCGAAACACTGTGGCCTCCTACTTTTTGATATGTTGTTCAGTTTAATTTTTTGAACATTTTGGTATAAGTTTCACCCAGCGCAGAGTATTTGAGACCTCACAGTTATAAACCATTTATAGATTGGCTGCACTATTTGAGTTAAGATCCGACATAATTGATCAGTATAAAGCCAATATATAGAAGAAACGTGAACTCCTGCCAAAAACTATTTCTCCCTTTATAGTAGCAAAATCGACCGCTATAGCCCATTCCTCAGAAATCATAGATACATATAATTTAATATATATACTTTTTTTCGGAGAGAAAGCTAGGCCAAACATTTAGCAAACGTGTAAGCGCCAAAATATTATTATTGTTATTATTATTATTATTGTTGTTGTTATAGAATGAATTAAGTCGATCAGAAATTAAGAAAATAATTTTATTGGGGTAACGAGCTAATTTACGCCAATGTAATCTTAAAGGGATATTTAATACTCAAAAATACCATATTCCTCTCGAAGAAGGCTTTAAAATTTTATATTACAAACTTTTCTACGCTACACAGCCTAATGTATGTCTTTCTTTATTGCAGTGCCTAAGTAACTCACCCTAATGTATGCCTTCTGGTTTGCAGTGCCTCGTACAGCACTTTCTCCAAATTTAGATTTACAATTTTTAAAAGTTGTTTATCAATACAGAACAATTGATAAAAAAATTTCGGAAGCTGTTTTCCAAACGTGCCAGCAAGCATTAAAAATAAAATGGTTATAGCGTAAAAAAATTTTGAAGATTATGAATTTGATTCGTTCAAACGGTATATTATTAGTACAGGTCAGGAATGTTGCGAATGTGGAATTTTAGACATCCGGGGATGCGAATGCGGATGCGGATGTTTGAACGCTAACATCCGCGGATGCGGATGCGAATGCGGATGTCAAGTACTTGTGCACAAGTGTATTATAACTTTGTTCACATAACGGTTGTTTGTAACAGGCAAAACGAATCGAAATAGATATAGACAAATGTATACATAAATGATCAGAATGAAAAGAGAAATCGATTAAGCGGTGACTGTCTGTCCGTCCGTCCGTCCGTCTGTGCACACGATAACTCGAGTACAAATTGAGATATCTTAACGAAACTTTGTATGTGTACTTCTTTTGAGCGTAGGACGGATGGTATTGAAAATAGGCAAAATCGGACGATAACCACGCCTACCTCCCATGCAACAGAAGTTTTCAGAAATATGAAAACTGCGATATTTTACTAACTACCGAAGCTTATTCACTCAAAATTTATATTTACAATCATTTTTAGTCGAAAAATAAGAATATTAAAAATTTTTGGAAAATGGGCGTAGCCACGCCACTTTAAAAAATCGGATAATAACCATGCCCACATCCCATATAACGGTAATTTAGAGAAATACGCAAGTTTCGATAAATCATTAAATAATTTAAGCAAAAAAAACGCTTATAATAAAATGTTGGAAAATGGGCGTGACCCCGCACAGTTATGATTACATATGTCGGTAACCGTTCGATCAATGTGTACCATCTCGGGACGATTATTGCGGTTGCCACATAAAGGCAAAACGTTGAAAGTTATCGAAATCGGACTAAAATTACGCCCACTTTTTCATAACGGTAAATTTCAGAAATGCTTGAAACTTCGATATTTCGAAATTTAAGGAAGCTAATTTTACCCAAACAATCCCTTGAAAAGAAGTAACATTATTATTGAATTTTGGAAAATGGGGGTGATGCCGCTTACATATATCTATATAAGTTTATCTCATTATATCTTATTGAACGTTCTATCGAAGATGTTTGAAATAGGGGTAACCCCACCCCTGCTTACCATGTAGCGGTAGTTTTCGGAAAGGTGAAAAACTATATTGAATACTTGCGCCGGGTATTTAATGTTCGGCTCCGCTCGAACTTAGACTTTTTTACTTGTTAAGAAATAATTTAGGTGAGTAAATTAAATAAAAATGTAAATAAAAAATGTAAAGGTTAGTAAATTTTAATAATGTTTTTTTTAGTACTTGAATTTAAAAATTGGAACATTGTATCCAATAAAAAGTTTTTAAAGGGTCGTAAATCAGGGCCACTAAATAGCTGCTCGCTCGAGGCGACAAACTTGAAATACTTGAAACTTGACAAAATTGTAAATTCTTTTCGATTGACGCTGCACCAGTCGAGAGGACTTTCAGTTATATTTATTGTTTTTTTTTTATTGCGGATGCAATAATTCTTTTTTGAGAATTGCATCGGGCTGCAAATGTCGGATGTATCCTCCTCCTCCTTCACAATCTAGTATCAATGCAAGATCGTTGTTTAAACACCGTTGTTTTCCAAAGAATTCTTCATTCTCATACGTTTGGTTGTTTCTGAATTTGGAGAACCTGTTACGTCAAAAGTGTCTTTCGATTTTAGTTTTTGTAATTCATTTTTAATCCTTTCTTCTGTGACTGGCCAGATATCAGTGCACTTGCACAATATTCCAGGAACCGAAAATAACAGTTATTTTTTACCAGTTAAGCTTGGTCTAATATTTTTTATTCCGAAATAAAAGTTTTTTCTGGATAATAAACAAACAGCTTATCAAAATTAACCAAATTTATTATTATGTGAAAAAGGACTTAAATAGCTTTTAAACAGAAATAACGAACGAAGGTTACCACCTCTATTTATATTTTTTTATATCATTTAATACTAAAGAAATTCAAATACCTGACCCAAGGTTTGTTCTGTGGTAATTAATTAACATTTTTTATTGAAATATTTTTCAATAGGTGGCTTTACTCGTTTAGACATTTCAGTTTTAAAGCTATTTAAGTCCTCTTTCATTTGATACCAAACTTGTTTAATCTGGATATGCGGTTTGATTATTGTCCGGAAAGGACTTTTAGTCGGGAATAAAAAATATTTGGCCAAGTTTAACTCGTAAAATAAATAACTGTAACTTCCTGTCCCTTCAATATTCGCATTCGCAAAAGATCCGCATTGATTTTTGCGAATGCGAAAACGAACATTAATGCGGAAGCTCCGCGGTTGCGAATGCGAATGCGAATATTCGCAACACCCCTGATCTGCAAGTAGTAAATGATGTCGCCGAAAGAGCTGTTCAATTAACACAAGATTATATCAGGGACGGACCCAGCAGCAGTTCTTGGGGGGGGAAACATTTTTTCAACATATATCGTGAATATCATACTAAAATAGTATGTAGTGAAGTAGACAAAGCACAAAATAAATGTTCAAAAAAGTGGAAAATTTTTGGAATTTTTCAAAAATGTTATTATATTTTAGAATTCTAGGAATTTTCAATGTTTTATACACAAGTACCATGGACAAACGATTGTTTCGTCAATTTGTGATGTTTCACATCTTTGCAGTTTAAGATAGATTTCAGAACAAATAAAATTCTCAAAATGTTGGAATATATTAAAACAGAGCTGCTCACTCCATAAGCACTTGTAGCACAGTTGTTTTTGTTTTGCCCTAAAGTATAGGCACAAATACAAACTTACACTTTAAATATAAAAAAAAAAATGTATCGCCCTCCCGTATGCCCTGACATATAAACACAATTCGTATGAAAGTGCCAAAGCAAACGCCCTCGCATATGAAGCTAAGGCACTCCAGTAAAATGCAAGGTTCCTAAAATAGAAGGTTACGACATGGTACTGTCAAAAATTTGATTTCCTCCAATGACGTAGTTGCGAAGTGAGTTCTGATCGGCTAAAATATTTTACGAAGAAGGAGAGTACACAAAACGTAGAAAATATAGTTGCCGTATAGCATATTTTAGGAATCCTAATCAAATCGGGATTTTTGATATAAAATCGTGGCAAAGCTTATTATAACAACATAAAATGTTATAACTTCACGCAAAACTGGATAACATAATAATATTCGTACAATAGTGACAAATGAAATGTAAATCGAATACTTATTGAAATTTGCTGGTGGTGTTATACTTGAAAGTGAGCAAAATTAGCAAAATTTCGCTACCGAAATTGCAATTCATCTTTAGACAATCGGTAAAACCTAAATTACCTATTTCAGTGTAATTTTTGCAATCAAAAATAGCGCACTTAAATTTTTAATAATTTAAAGAAACTCAAAGACGCAGAAAAAAGCATAAACTTCAACGCGAATTGTCAAACGGTAACTATCAGAGTTACTCATATTTGAAATAAAACTTAATGTATTTTTGACTAAAATAGTGTATTTTTATAAGATCATTTTTTAGGAATTTGGCAACTCCAAAAATTAAGCCATCTACGTCATCAAGATGGCGGCCATGGCTGATGTCGTAACCTTGTATTGATGAACCTTGAGTAAAATGTCCAAATTTACACAAACAATTTAAGAATCAAAAAATAATACAAAATATGTCAGCAATGAAAGAAATGTATATTATAAATTGATTTAACATTCGTATTTACTGAACGTGAAAACGGACTTTATTAAAAAAAACACATGGCGTTCATTAAAGTGTGGAAGCGCGAGATCATTTTTGCAATTTTGAGTGCGAAGCCAAAGAACGTAAATCTATAAGAGGAGACAACACGTTATAATTGTAGCGAGTGTGCACATCAGGAGCGTGCCTTCTCTTTTCATCCAATCACAAAGAGAAAACACGCTCCTGATGTTCGCACTCGTTACTATTATAACGTGTTGTCTCTTCTTATAGATTTACGTTCTTTGGCGAAGCGTACCTAGTGTATGTTGCGCTTTGTAATTATTAAAGGAATGACGAAATATTACTTGCCATTTTGTAACTTGCCATCAAAACTTTTGCAGATCCCTGGGAGCATCACACCGCGTAAAATTGATAGGATTGCAGATATTCTTCCAACGTCGGATTGCAGAAAAAATAAATTTCGCGACTTTGACGGAAAATGCCAATAAATGTGCGGCAAACTTCGCGCAAAAAAATAAAATAAAATTATAAATTAATGTTGGAGAAACTCTTATCTCCTGTCCACCCTTGCTTTAAGGTGCCCTCCTTAAATTTTATTGCATATTGCTTCAATGGTGCTATCATTTATTAACGCTTTAAAATGGGAATTTTATATGCGAGGAGTATCCCAATGATACGAATGAAAATGTAAAATTTGAGCTTGCAATATGTTGTAAATATGTCCAAGGACTCCTCCCACTAAATTTTGGGACTTTTCAGCCACTAGGTCGCTATCATTTCTTAATTGTATTTTTCACAAATATGTATGTAAAGACTCCCATTGCTATCAATTTTCATTCACTAATCGTACAATAAAAATAAACTTGTACTTTTTAGCTTCATTTAAATTACAAAAAAAAATCTCAGTGTACACATACATAAATTTTGTAGTTGTATTGTGATTTCAATGTTTTACATTCCAAAATATTCTCATTTTACCACAATTTCTAGATCTCCCAGATTTCGATAGTTTTTGAAATTTTGGAAATTATCCTAAAAATAAAAAATCTCAAGAAATTTTATAATTTCATAAAATTCAAAATTTCGGAATATTTGTTATTTTCTAAACCTGCGAAAATATTCAAACTTGCTGTGACTTTCGACTATGTAAAATAGTACAAATTCGAAAATACAACAAAAAAAGTAAAAGTTGAAATTAAGTAATTTGAAAATTTTGCAAATTCAGTGAATTCGAAGAAGTGTGTTATAATTATATGATACAAATATAATTTTTAAGAAAAATAACGAAATTTATCAATCATTGCGCAATTATGCGGACGCAGATACGGCCAATAATTGCGCAATTTTGTAAGTGCTCACGATGTTACAGGAAAATATCACCCACGTGTGTTCACAGGGCGGCTTAATTCTTTTTTTCTACAAAAATATATATTATCGTTTTAAAACTGGTATTCGTTCCAAAAGGGGTATTTTTTCCTTAATGATAAAAAGATAATGTTTCAATTCGCTCGGCTCACGCACAACCCAGTTAATTGCACTGCTTTATTTTTAATATAGAGAT
>NW_023460110.1:21376-27093 GCF_013731165.1 Rhagoletis pomonella
AAATTACACTGTACCACACTCGGCTGGGTATTGGACCAAACAAATTTTTTTTAAGAGATTGAGGCATAATTAAAAAGTAATTTCTCCGGTTTTCAAAGTTTGCCTCCAAAATCGAGCTATGGGCCTTCGAAATTCGAAATTGGACCTTTGGTAAAAAATTATTTTTAATTACTGTATGTAAATAACTAAAAAAAAAGTAAAAACATAGCCGTGGTCCGCCTTTTGCTCTTATTTAAACGGTACATACTTAATTTTTTTTTGTGCAAACTTAGGTCAGATCTTTTTTGTGATTTAGATTTATTAAGACATAATTGTGTAACCCCCCCCCCAGAACTGTGTAACATGCATTTTCATAATATTCAACTGTAAAAAATTATGAGTGAGATATTTTAAATCCGAAAATATTTCAATTTCCCTGAATATCGTGAAATATCATTGCCAGAATATATAATGAATGGATGCTATAGAAAATTTTAATTCATAGAAAAAGTGTGTCAAATTTCACTTGGGTTTGAAATTTTAGCTGTGTGCTAAGCTTGAAGTATCATATTATTTGAGTAGGCCCTCATCTAGAAGCGTTAAATTTTTAAAGACGCGCGACTCAGTGGGTAAATCTTGGAAATATATTCAGATCCATCTGTGAACTAATCAATTAGTACATTCCTCACAGTTTATGTCCAAAGTTTACCCAGGTATGGGAAAACTTACAGCTGATTGAAAAACACTATAGATTATCATTTTGTGATTGGTTTTGTACACTCAGAAAAAATTCGGGCAAATATATTCCTCTCAACACATGATTTGGTAATTATAAACAAATAATGTAACTATAACCAAATCATGTGTTGAGAAAAACATATTTAGTTGACGTAACTAAACTCTTTTCTCAGTGTACTGTGGATCTTATTATTTATTGAGAAACAATTTCTGTAACAAGAGACGCTGGTAAGTATCTATTCCATATTCATGAATTTATGATAGTTTTTGGTATAAACATCGAATATTCGTTGATATCTCATTATGTGACTTTTGGCAATCGACTAAAATAATACTAACTTGCAACTGATTGATACTTCCCATTTATGTTAAGAAGGAAGCTAAACAATTTCTCTGGAGTAAATGAAAAATAATTAATTCATTAACACGATCGTGCATTTATAGCGAAGCTCAAACGTCAAATGGTTGAAGATTTTGGTAAAAATATTTATTCTTGTTGAGAAAAAAAATAATATTTATTACATTTAACCCCGAAAAGATAATCTGCGTAGAATTTACGCATGCGTTTTCGGCATATTTTTCGTTCTTTCAACATATCATAATTTTGTCTTTGCTTTTTTTCCTTAATAAATGATTATAAAAATATTTTAAATTATAGTAGTTTTATTATAGTTTTGTGTAAAAGTATAGTCCATATGAAATTAATCAATAAAATACAACAATATGGCTGGTTAAAACTCATGCGTTAATTGTACGCATGATTATCTCTTACATATTTCAGAATATGATTATATTTTTAGGTTTAAGGAAAAAAGTTATACAACATTGCCATACGAATAGTTTGGATTCATGCCGAGATTTGTTGTACAAAACAGCTGTAAACAAATACAAGCTCTTCAATATTATAGTTTGACAATTCGTTTTTTATTTCGTATCTACGACATCAGATATTTTAGCACAATCCTAATATTTGGATTTTCCAAAATTTCGTCGTGTCTTCGCGCAAAAAGGCAGCTTATTCTTAACTTATATAATTCAGCCGACGTTTAATAAGTGTTTTTGTCGATATCGATAACACTATACGGCAAAATCAACTTTTTTCTGGGTATTGGACCAAACTAATTTTTTTTTAAGATTATAATATTATAAATGTGAAAGTTTGTATGTTTGGATGTTTGGGAAATCATCACGCGGAAACGACTGAACGGATTTCATGAATTTTTGTAAATTTGCACACAGATAGCTTATGACCAGGGAACGGATTTTTAGGACCTAAAAACCTATAAAAAAGGCAAAATAAAGTAACGAAATAGGCTGGAAAAGGCAAAATAAAATAGCGAAAAAGGCAGCATAAGGCACTAGGTATTGCAAAAAAGGCAAAAAAAGGCAAAACAAAATAGCGAAAAAGGCAGGAAAAGGCAAAAAAAAGGTATTGCCAAAAAAAGCAAAATAAGGCCCTAAAAAACAGAAAATACGAAGAACAATCAAAAAATATATTTATTTTAGAAAATTTTATATTACAAGTAAAAAGAGAAAAACTATGAACTAGTTTCATTATATGAAAAATTTGTACCTTGACTCTTTGACTATTTTATCCTTTCGAGTTTCTAACTCATAAAACTTTAATCTGTATAGTTGTAGTAACATTGAACCACAAGATGCATTTTGAAGTTTTCTGGCAGCATTTTCATTCTATTTTCGCGAAGAAAAGCCTTGGATGTACTAAATGAGCGCTCGACGTAAGTTGATACAAATGGAGCCCAATTTAAATATGGAACGTTTGAAACGTTCATATTATCAGGAATAAGGGCGTTTTCCTCGCCCTTTACAATTTTATACACACCCCTTATTGTCTTCAAGCCTACGTTAGCTGAGAAAACGGCTTTGAATTTTTCCAACACCAATTTGGCAAGAGGTCCCTGCGCTTCTATAAGCCGCATGGGCATGTGTATATTTTTTAATCTTAAAAAAAAATTTTAAATGCTATAATCACTTTTTTAAAGGTAGAAAAGGCAAAAAAAGGCAAATATCTTAAAAAAGGCAAAAAAAGGCAAAAAAAGGCAACATCAAATGTGTATACATGGAATCAGGGAAAGCTAAATCGTGGACATTCTTAATCGAATATACTCTATCTCTTTAGCAGAAAAAAAGGCAATTTCCATAAAAATTAATACGCGGAAACATCTGAACGGATTTGCATGAAATTTGGCACGTAGATAGCTTATGACCTACAGTGGAAAATAGGCTAATTTTTTGGAAGAGTTGCCACCTTTTAAAAAAGTTTAATTAAATTAATACGCGAAAACGACTGAACAGATTTGCATGAAATTTCGCACAGAGATAGTTTATGACATACGTTGGAAAATAGGCTACTATTTTAAGAGTTACCACCTATTAGAAAAGTTTAATTAAATTAATGCGAGGAAATTACTGAGCTGATTTGCATGAAAGTTTGCACACAGATGGCTTATGACCTAGATTGGAAAAAAGGCTACTTATTTAAGAATTGCCACCTGTTTGAAAATGAAATTTTGCTCAAAGATAGTTTATGACCTGGATTGAAAAATAGGCCACTTCCTTAACCGGTTTCCCGATCAGAACGAAATTTGGTACACTTACTACGGATTTCGCAAGGATGGTATTAGACTGCAAGTAATTCCGATAACTCAAGGCCTCCCCCATACAAATTGGAATTTTCATATTACATACATATCTCTGGAAGTATTTGTGGGAGAGAACTGGAACTTGGTATAGAGATATGTATGTGAAATCTATGTTGGCATTAATCGGTTGATTTTTTAATCAATTAGTTAATTCGATTAAATTCAATCTGATTACAGTTAATCATGATTTATCTTAATCTGACTAAACAACTAATCGTAACCGCGATTAAAAAAATTAATTTTTAATCATTAACTCTTAATTTGATCAAGTAGGTTTGGTGATTAATTAATTTATGCTGGAATTTTCCTGTGCACACAAAGCAAGTTAATCCGGTATGGCTAAGTCGTGTTTCCTCATCAATGTGAGCAATTTGGTGTGCATTTTCATTAAGATCTATATAGCAACAAACGTTTTACAAACCAGGTTTATAAAAGTTCCCAGTAGATGTATTACTAATAACAATAATTATATTTTTTTTTTATATTATGTGCTTTTTATAAGCGTAAAACACAAAATAGTTACTATAACTGGTGTTTGGTTTCAAATTCGGACAAACTAGACCACTTAATCAGATTTTGTTTTTAATTGGATTATCGATTAATGATTAAAATTAATTAATCGTAATCGCAGCCAGCGATTAACGATTAAAAAAATGTAATCATTAATCGTACAGTTGATTACGACTAATTAATTTTAATCGTCAAACGCGATTAACATTTTAATCGTTAATTTTTAATCGTTAATCAGATTAACAGTTTGCCAACACTGTGTGAAATCATATTCATACTCACGGAGAAAAATGGACGTTGTTGGAAAAGAGGCGTAGCACCTCCCATACTGACTGAAAGTTTCATATTGCATATCTCTTCAAATGTTTGGGGTAAAGCACTCAAACTTGGTATGGAAATACATATGTATGCATGTATGTAAGTGAAACTAATACCATACTCATGGAGAAAAATTAGAGCTATTGGAAAAGGTGATGTGGCAACTCCCACGCAAATTGATTTTTCTATGCTGCATATCTCTGGAGGTGTTTATTGCAGAGGACTGGAACTTGGCACCGAGATGTGTATACAAAATTAATTCCATACTCATGGAGAAGAATTTGCGTTATTCGAAAAGGGGGCATGGTACCTCCCGTACAAATTTACTTTTTATACTGCATATCTCTAGAGCTGTTCATGGTAGAGTACTGGGGTATGTAAAACCAATTCTAAATTCATGGAAGAAGATTAGGGTTGTAAGAAAAAGGGGCGTGGCACTTCTTGTACAAATTGACTTTTTCTTGCCACATATCCATGGAAGTGTTTGTGGAAGAATACTGGAACTTGGTATGGAGTTGTGTATACAAAATGTAATTGCTCATGGAAAAAATGGGAGTTATTAAAAAAGGAGCCATATCGCGTCCCATACATACTAAGAATTTCTTAATACATATCTCTGGAAGGATAGAAATTTTCTGGAAGTATTTTAAATTTGTTATGGAGATTTATTTTATAAGTGCCGTACTGACAGAAAAAATTTCATTTATTGGAAAAGGGAGAGCCGGGTTCGGCCTTATAATCTAAAGCTCTCATGATGCATACCTACCTCTTGAGGCATTTGCTACAGTAATGAGAAGTGGTATTTTATCAAGGCCAAGTTATTAATTTGAGTTGGAAATATTAGAACCTGCCGTGGCCCCTCCAAGAATGTTAGACGTTCACGCGTCATATCCCTGGAACCATTTTAAGGTAAACTTAGAGGGATTGATATCTTTCGTATGCCTAGCCCGCAGACGAAGATTTTATAATTGCATACTAAATACCTTAACTCGCTTAAAAAATAACGAGCTATAACAAAATGGGCACAGAAATAAAATATAACATCATTAAATTATTTTTCATATTTGTATAAAAACGTGGGGTGATAATTCAATTTCTCCGTTTTTCAAAGTTAGCCTCCGAAATCGAGATATGGGCCTTCGAAGTTCGAAATAGGACCTTTGGTAAAAAATTATTTTTAATTATTGTATGTAAATAACAAAAAAAGATCTGACCTTTGACCCCTTATAGCATCTGTAATATAAGTTTGCACACAAAAAATTAAGTATGTACCGTTTAAATAAGAGCGAAAGGCGGACCACGGCTATGATTTTACTTTTTTTAGTTATTTACATACAGTAATTAAAAATAATTTTTTACCAAAGGTCCAATTTCGAATTTCGAAGGCCCATAGCTCGAGTTTGGAGGCTAACTTCGAAAAACGGAGAAATTACTTTTTTAATTATGCCTCAATGTCTTAAATAAATTTGTTTGGTCCAATACCCAGCCGAGTGTGGTACAGTGTAATTT
>NW_023460110.1:27193-42505 GCF_013731165.1 Rhagoletis pomonella
ATGTAGCTCCACAAAGGAAACCTACTGGAAAGAAGCCGAAAGCATCCTCCGACGTTCTGGAAGTTGAACTAAAGATTCAGCAAGCCTTATAAGAAACAGATACTGTAGCAGTAACGAGTTTAGCAGAACATCATGAAGAGAAAAAAGGCACTTCTGAGAGAAATTAGTAATAATTAAAAGAAGTTATACATATATAGGTACATGCGTTCAAAAAACTAGAAAATTGTACAAAAATAATAATTAAACTAAATACTTTACATTTTCATCTTCAGCATGATGTCACTGTGCCGCTGCATTTCAGCTATTTCTTCTCTTTTAAGCCTCTCCATTTCTCGGAAGTGCCTTTTCTGCTCTTCGTGATGTTCGGTTAAACTCGTAATTGCTCCAGTAAGTGTTTCTAGTAAGGCTTGCTGAGTCTTTAGTTCAGCTTCAAGAAGGTCGGAGCACACCAAATTGCCCAGATTGATGAGGAAACACGACTTAGCCATACCGGATTGACTTGCTTTGTGTGAACAGGAAAATTCCAGCATAAATTAATTAATCACCAAACCTACTTGATCAAATTAAGAGTTAATGATTAAAAATTAATTTTTTTAATCGCGGTTACGATTAACTGTTTAGTCAGATTAAGATTAATCATGATAAACTGTAATCAGATTGAATTCAATCGAATTAACTAATTGATTAAAAAATCAACCGATTAATGCCAACATTGATTTCACATTCATATCTCTATACCAAGTTCCAGTTCTCTCCCACAAATACTTCCAGAGATATGTATGTAAAATGAAAATCCCTATTTGTATGGGAGAGGCTTTGAGTTATCGGAATTACTTGCAGTCTAAGACCATCCTTGCGAAATCCGTAGTAAGTGTACCAAATTTCGTTCTGATCGGGAAACCGGTTAAGGAAGTAGCCCATTTTTCAATCCAGGCCATAAACCATCTGTGAGCAAAATTTCATTTTCAAACAGGTGGCAATTCTTAAATAAGTAGCCTTTTTTCCAATCTAGGTCATAAGCCATCTGTGTGCAAACTTTCATGCAAATCAGCTCAGTCATTTCCTCGCATTAATTTAATTAAACTTTTCTAATAGGTGGCAATTCTTCCAAAAAATTAGCCTATTTTCCACTGTAGGTCATAAGCTATCTACGTGCAAAATTTCATGCAAATCCGTTCAGATGTTTCCGCGTATTAATTTAATTAAACTTTGTTAGCAGGCGGCAACTCTTAAAAAAAGTAGCCTATTTTCCAACCTAGCTCATAAGCTATCTGTGTGAAAACTTCCATGCAAATCAGTTCACCCATTTCCGCGTATTATTTAAATTAAACATTTCTAACAGCTGGCAACTCTTAAAAAAAGTAGCCTACTTTCTAACCTTTTCATGCAAATCCGGCCAGTCGTTCCCGCATATAAAATAAATTGAACTTTTTTAACAGGTGGCAACCAATCTGGCCCATAGGCTATCTGCGTACAAAAATTCATGCAAATCCGTTCAGTCGTTTCCGCGTGATGATTTCCCAAACATCCAAACATACAAACTTTCACATTTATAATAGTACTAGCTTATACCCGCGGGTTTCACCCCGCGCTTTTATACAAATAGAAAAAATAATTTAATGATGTTAGATTTTATTTCTGTGCCCATTTCGTTATAGCTCGTTATTTTCTAAGCGAGTTAAGGTATTTAGGCCGTTTAAAACTATGAAATTATAAAATCTCCTCTCTCCTCCCTCTAAGTTTACCTTAAAAGGTTTCCAGGTATACGACGCATGAACGTGAAACCTTCTTGGAGGTGCTACGGCGAGTTCTAATATTTCCAACTCAAATTTAGTAACTTGGCCTTGATAAAATACCACTTCTCATTACTGTAGCAAATGCCTCAAGAGAGCTTTACATTATAAGGTCGAACCCGGCTCTCCCTTTTCCATTTAATGAAATTTATTCTGTCTTCCACAAACACTTCCAGGGATATGTGGCAAGAAAAAGTCGATTTGTACAGGAAGTGCCACGCCCATTTTTCTTATAACCCTAATCTTCTTCCATGAATTTAGAATTGATTTTACATACCCCAGTACCAAGTCCCAGTACTCTACCATGAACATCTCTAGAGATATGCAGTATAAAACAGTAAATTTGTACGGGAGGTACCATGTCCCCTTTTCGAATAACACCAATTCTTCTCTATGAGTATCTATAAGCTATCTGTGTGCATACTTTCATGCAAATCAGTTCAGTCATTTCCACGTATTAATTTAATTAAAGTTTCCTAATACGTGATAACTCTTAAAATAGTAGCCTATTTTCCAACATAGGTCATAAGCTATCTCTGTGCGAAATGTCATGCAAATCTGTTCAGTCGTTTCCGCGTATTAATTTAATTAAAACTTTTTTAACAGGTTGCAACTCTTCCAAAAAATTTGCCTATTTTCCACTGTAGGTCATAAGCTATCTGCTTGCAAAATTTGATGCAAATCCGTTCAGTCTTTTCCATGTATTAATTGAATTAAACTTTTTTGGCAGGAGGTAACTCTTAAAACAGTAGCCTATTTTTCAACCTAGCTCATAAGCTATCTGTGTGAAAACTTCCATGCAAATCAGTTCACTCATTTCCGCGTATTAATTAAATTAAACATTTCTAACAGCTGGCAACTCTTAAAAAAAGTATGAGAATGATGAAAGTCTCCTGGTTTGTAAAATTTGAATTTTTCAACATCCATTGTACCAAGGAAATATTGACATAATTATAAGAGCTCTTTGTAGTCATTACGAGGTAAGATTGTGCACAAAAACTCGTGAGCTTTGGAATTTGTTTTTCCAACCTTCTTTAGTAATTTTTGAGGAATTTATTTCCTGCTAAACCATTCTTGTATTTGGTTTCATCGAGAGTACTCCAATTTTCCTGGAACTTCTTAAACAATGGAACATTTGGCCCATCAGTACCTGGTAATTTCGTAATAAAAGCACAATTCAAAACTAGTTCGTAAATGTGATGTCTGGAAGGTAAGTACAAGAGTTCCGTTTGTAATATTTGCTCCAAATTGAGCGCCGCTCCACTTTGACAACCCAGATTTGAGTTAGTTGTATCACAACCAACTGCTTTAATATTATCAGTTAGTCCCCATTCTTGGGCCGCGTTGAAAATTGTTTGTGCCTGTGTGATTCCTTTACCATCTGGTAATGCTGGTACACTTAATAATTTTTCTATAGTATTACCTCTAACTATGATTGGTACTCGGTCGACTTTTTTGCAGGAAAAATCCATCAGGTATCAACTTTCTATCCCATTGTATTACCACCGGCAGTGTTGCCACAAAAAAATTACCAAATTCCTCAAAAACAAATGAAAAATCCTCAAAATCCGAACAAATTACTCAACATTTTCTTAGTACAGATATGAGTATTGCGTACTTTTTACAGACATACAGTATGAAAATTAATTACATTCTCCAATTCAATTGGTACATTTATTCTTGCGGCTCTTGCGGTATCACCGTTATTTTGTATACCTTGCTTTGTATATAATATTGATGCCACTATATCAGTGCTCAATCTGGTCCTCAAGTCAGTCCTACACATTTTTAAACTACTAAATATATGTTATACTGAAGCATTAGAAAAGGGCTGCATTAGTAATGCAGATACTACAATGCGTGTTCTCTGCATTCGTTATGCAAGTTCAAAATAAATTGAAAATATAACGATGGAATGAAAAAAAATTATCGATAACATTTTGAATATTTAGCAGCAAATGCAGATGTGCTTAAGCGAAAAACACCATACAAGCGGCTTGACAAACCAACCGAAATATCCCTTTGCTTAAAGCTATTTATGTTGTGCACGGAAAACAATATTTTTTGATTTTCTGCCACCATGTTGACCTTTGATCAAACCGCTTCCATTGTGTATTGTAAAATCGCCCCATTCGCAACTGAATTTTCACCGAATGAGGACGCAAGAGAGAAAAATCGAAGAAAACCAAACTCTTTTACATTGTGCACCGGAAGAAAAAATCCTTGTTTGGACGAGTCATGTTTGCATGGTGTATGACGAAATGGAAATAGTACCCTGCAGGGAAAGCTATTAGTTGTGAACTAGAATTCTACCAGTTTGCGTTTCAGCCCAACTAGTTTACGTTCTATCCTTTTTCAATGTTAGCGACTGGTATTTTTAACATTCCGATGTCCTACGAGATGTCAATTGTCAGGCTATGCATCAGCATCTACTAGTAGAAATACTAGTAGCATCATACGAGTTGATGAGATAGTCTGCCAATTTATCCCCCATGAAAAGCTTTGGTATGCCTTTTTGCTCGCGGCGCCCCAATAGTTGCAATGGCCGACAGAGCAAAGCACTCGCGTGGTATGCCTCAGGTACCAGGTTCAAGCCCTAGCGCAGGGAAAACTTTTATTTTTTATATAATATTTCTTTTATTTATATTTTTTATTTAGGGTTTTTTTGTTATTCTTAAATTTAATTAAAAAAATATATATTTCTTTAATCTATTTTTTTATGGAAGAAGTATTTCTTCCCATACATTTGTTTCTTTTTTTTTGTAATGCAACTAGATTTTAAAGTTTGTTATTTATATTTAAATTGAAATAATTATTCCTACTTACATTGATCGAACCTGCGATCCCAGAACCAGTAGTCTTCACTTGACGCCACAGCCGACATTTGTAAGAAAAGCAATTAATTGCGTTTTATTTTAGGCTTTGGCAATTCAGATGTCGCTGAACGCTTAAGTTCTTCAAAAATGTCGAACTGGTAGGCACATACTAGTTTATGAACTAGTATTTTTTCTAACTGGTTTGGGTTTTCACTGCAGGGTACGTTTGAAGAATGTTTGACAAGCCGTTTGTGTGATGTATTTCGCTCTTTATAAAACGTCGGAAGGCTTTTTGTTTAAAAATTTGCACAGCGATTTAACAACTCTGTTGTGTAAAACATGGTTGCATTTGTTGTCTGCAAACACATCGAGATAAAATTCCTCAAACTAAAAATCCTCAGAAAATATTCAAGCACCCCTCACATTTTGAGGACTTACTTACAAAGTGGTCACACTGACCTCCGGACGTACTTCAATCTCACTAAATTCTCTTTTTAATCGTTCAGCAGCTTCTTTTCGAAATTTTTATCGATATTCATTGAACGACGTTTTGTTTAAAATTAACGCACTAGTGTCAACTCCCAGGGCTATTAATATATTATATATTGATATTAATCGAACGGAATTTCTATAAGAAATTTTGCAACTATCTAAAACAGCAACAACGTCTTCAGTCAAAATATTAATAGTTCCTCTCTCATTTTTAGATTGATAATTTCGTCCTTGAACTTCAAAGATTGACAGTGTACTTTGGTGAGAAATAGTTGTAGTGGTCTCATCTCTTAAAGCTTGCTCACCACTCAAAGGAGACTCACTAGTGCTTTTAGAGCAGTGGTCGGCGAAAGTTAAACTGTGTCAGTGTTGGTGAAAACAATAGAACTGCTCCGCATGAGCAACCCAGTAGGAAATTACGATAAGTGAAAAAATTTTTTACTTATCGGTCCTCAAAAAAATATATATAAATACATATATTTAACACATACATATGTACATATATCGTCGGCTTAGAGTGTAAACCTGCTAAATCCGTTTTTTGGCAAAATTGACCTTTTGATGCAGTTCGAAGGAGTGGCGCTTCCGCAGTTGGCAAGCAAAAAAAATACGTCAATATAAAAATATAATTGTCAAAAATTGTTTGATGAGTAAAGCTGCTAAGTACAATCAGTTCAAATTCAACTGCTAAATCCAACATATTGTGCTTCTGTCGCTCGATTATTGTTCTATCTTAGAGTATTACTTTATACGTTTAAGCCAAGGTAATAGCCAGCGAATAAGCTTTAATTTTTTATATCTCAAGGAAATTATTGTTACTTGTGGAACGAAACAGAAGGAAGATTATATGCAGAAGAGTTTTCCAGCGTGTGGGTAGATTTGATAGAAAAAAATTTAGTACCAAATAATAGTTCCGGGGAGCCAATTACAGTAATTTTTTATAGCGACGAATGCACATTTCAAAAGCGAAACAGTATTATGGCTAATGCTTTGTTATCCACAGCTATATATAACAATATCATTGTTGAGCAAAAGTTTCTTGAGGTAGGCCATACCCAAATGGAAGCTGATTGTATCCATTCCACTATCGAACGAGCACTTAAGAAAAGAGATATCCATGTTCCTGCAGAATACATTGAAGTATTCAGCTAGAAAAAATCCAAAACCATATGACGTAACTTATCTTAGTTACACGTTCTTTAAAAAGTTAACACAGTAGCATTCGTCCCGGTCGCGGCAAGGGTGCTGCTAAAGTAACTGATATACGAGCCCTACGGTATACGCCAAGTGGCGACATACATTTCAAACTAAGATTCTCCAACGAATGGCAAGTAATACCGCAAAGAAAATCCCCAGTAGCTATTTCCTTGCCGTTTTTTACCTTCCGAATTTATACGAGAGTAGGCGTACGATTGCTCGCAGAAAGTATGAGATCTCCAGTATTTCAAACGATTACTTCCTGAAGATTACCACGCCTACTATAACAATTTACCTCATGATTGAATAATATGTATCTTACTTTCTGGCATTATTGAGTTCCTACTTAAATTATCTTATATGTATCTTTGTACTATTAATTTGAGAGAGGAATACTTCACGTATAGTTACTAATATATGTTTTATAAACTGCCTATTTTTGTTGCAATAAACGGAAGAATAAATCTGTTGTATTTTTTTATATATTTATATATAATTGTTTTTATCTATGGAATACTATTTTAATTAACATTTAAATTGAGCTCATAATCGCAAAAAATAAAATAGAAACAATTTTATTCATACAAAAAACCTGCTAAATCCACTTCAATTTTGAAAATACAAAAACTAAAACCTGCTAAGTTAGAAATTCGCCAATAAAACCATAAAAACGTAATTTTTTTTCATTCGTTCTGGATTAGGGCCATAGTACGCCGCGCGATTAACAAACTATATGTAGGATTTGCCCCTTAGACTAAGAGTTAAAGATATATTTTGTTTTTTGCCTCTACAGTAAAATATGTTTTTTTGGTCGTTAGCAGGTTTACACTCTAAGGCGACGATATGTGCATCGCTCATTTACTATAAAAGTATCATAATACCAAAAAAGCAAAATTCGGGCTAAGTATGTAAGAATGAACATTAGCTCTTTCGTATAATGTGTAAAAATTTCATAGCTGTAACGATTACCAGTAGCTCACTAGAACAAAGTCAGCCTTATCCTGAGTTTCGCCCGAAAAAAAAAAATCACCCGAAAAATGTTCATCCGGGTATAGTCAACTCACGGAAACAAATGATAAAGCTAATATGTGTTAATTTTTCCCTTGGGAGTATAGGTAAATTCAAAACTTTAAAACTGGTTTTCTCGAGTTTTTAGTTTTTTGAGTTATGAAAATATTGAAGTAAAACTCAAATAAAAAATTTCAAAATCCATTTGGATTCACCCACGTCAAATATTGAAATTTTAAATAAAAAAATTGATTTTCATATTCATCAAAATTTTCCATGTCATTAGTTTAATTCTTTGAAAAAAAAAATTAACTTTTTTCATTAAAAAGTCGTATTTCTTCTTCATCAAAATGTTTCCTTATGACAAGATTCAAAATGCCTTTAAATAGCATATTCTTTATTTTTTAAATGACTTATAACACGAAACGTATTGCATGTCACCAAAAGCATTTTCAAGCATGTAGTATTTCTCGCAAGGCATTTTTGCCTACAAGAAACAAAGCGCGACAGCCAAAACGATGTTGATTCGTTGCTCTCTAGCCAACGGCTAAACGATAGAGCGTAAGAATACGTGTGAGTTGATCTTCTACAATTGCGGTATAAAGCGCCGACCCAAGAATGATAGAATACAAGATTGCGCCCATCAGAGAGGACGTCACACTGGTGCAATTGCGAGAGAGAAATGCCAAAACGTGAGCAAGAGTGGAAGAAGAAGAAAAAATGTTGCAAAGAAAACGTAAACAAGTTGCACAAGTGTGACGTTATACAAACAACGATTCTGTCAAATTCACTGAGAGAGGAATAGCGGTACCGTGATGGGCGTATCCTCTCTTTCTCTCAATCGTGGCGCCGACCACTGTTTTAAAGCTTGATGGAAAAGTCACATCTAAAGAGTAAATAAGAAAATTTTCATTTCAAGTTTATCGATGATATTTCCTACTTTAAACAAATATTTTTATTAACTACCTGAATTCGAACGATATTCATCGTCGGTTATCAAATCAATATAATCATCATTTCCAGAGATATTTTCATCTTTAAATTGAGTCGCATTGGTATGATCTTGCTCGAATATTGGTTTCTCTGAAATTAATGAAGTATTTTAATATACTTATAATGTTATAACTACGTCTGAATGAGTATGCTCATTAATCTTTCACTTACCTAATGACTGACGAATATTATCACACGCGTAAATGTTATTTTCTATCTGTTCTTTGGTCGGATAAAAACTCTAACGCTTCATTGTCAGTTATATCTTGAATATTTCCATATGCGATGTCAAATAATTGTTCAAGAAACTCAGAAAACTCGCGTTCTGTCGTTGGATTTGAAGTTTTTTGTAAATTTCAATACTTAATACAGTTTTTCTACTTTTTCACACATCTTGAAACAATTTGTACTTGAATTCCAGCTCTATTCTAACATTTAGCAACTTCGTATATAACAAATTGGCAACTTGCTAGAATTGTATTTTTTGCTTCCCTTGTTTGATAAAATAATAATTGTAATACTTGCTTGTTTGTTGGTAATTTATTGCCACTGATTGTTTCTCCCAAAATAAACATTGGATTTCTCAAGCTCACTGAAGTATTAATTTCTTTTTTTAGAAAATTATATAAACAGTATTTTTGCTGAATTAGTTAACAATAAAGTTTATTAAATAAACACTTCCCCGAGAGGTTAGACTCACATGACATGAAGTTCTCTCAGGTTGCTACAGATGGCGTTAGATTACAAAACGAATAAATTTAAGGCGCGTCGAACAGGGGAAAGTACACATTCCTCTATAGGGACCCAAACAATTAAAATTAAGGCTTTTTAGGCTTTAGGCTTTAGTCGAATATATCACATATAAATTTTGTTCCCGATTGGAATCGGTTAAAGCGTGTCCCAGAGGGGTCAAAGGCTGGACTCTAAAAATTAAAAATATATATTTTTCTTATTTAATACCCAAAATCGATACCACTAAAGTCGAGGATATCACTTATAAATTTTGGTATCGATTGGATTCGGTTAATTCGTCTTCATAGGGTGTCAAAATTTACATGTGATATCTCCGGCTGTAGTAGTATCCATAAAGGAAAAGAAACTTTGCCCCCTGTGCGACATGCCTTAACCGTCTCCAATGAGGACCAAAATTTATATGTTATATCTTCGACTATAGTAGCATCGACGTAGGGGTTGAGGCTTAGGAAATCTGATGAAAATATAATGTATATAGATAAGCAACTTTATTTGTCTCATTCTCTGCGCTGCACACATGTGTTTTTTTAAGAAGTGTCACTTCTATCCCGAGTACGGTGCTGGACTCGCCTTATTCACTCATGCGTTTTAGCTCAGTGGCAATTTATACATAATTAGTAGCGGTACTAAAGTGAACTAAATGCATTCATGCATATGTATGTACAAATGCAGGTAAGGATATATGCGTCTTCCCAGGTAGGTCAAATGCGGGTATAGCGTACTGTGTACATAATTACTAGTGTTGGGAAGTATCGAGTACTTTTGAGGATCGAGTTCTTTGGTATCGATACTTTTAAGGATCGAGTATTTTCGAGGGTATTGAGTACTTTCTTTAAATATGCACATGTTGGTAACATTTCAATGCTTAGGATAGAAATCTCACAAGCTGGCAGCACTTCATTCAAATTTGTACTTGGAAACTTCTTCTTCTTCTTCTTTTTTGGCGCTGTAACCGCCTAAGCGATTTTGGCCGAGTTCAGCAAAGCACGCCAGTCGTTTCTCCTCTGTGCCAACTGACGCCAATTGGAAACGCCAAGTGAAGCCAAGTCCTTCTCCACCTAATCTTTCCATAGCAGTGGGGACCTCCCTCTTCCTCAGCTACCAGCAGCGGGTCCCGAGTTGAATACTTTCAGAGCTGGAGCGTCGGTGTCCATTTGAACGACATGACCAAGCCAGCGGAGCCGCTGTATTTTAATTCGCTGCACTATGTCCATATCGTTGTAAAGCTCATACAGCTCATCGTTCCATCGTCTGCGGTACTCGCCGTCGCCAACGCGTAAAGGCCCGTAAATCTTCCGCAAAATCTTTCTCTCAAACACTCCAAGAGCCGCCTCATCGGATGTTGTCATTGTCCATGCTTCTGCGCCATATACCAGCACGGGCATGATGAGTGACTTATAGAGCGCGGTTTTCGTACGTCGAGAGAGGACTTTACTCCTGAATTGCCTACTCAGTCCAAAGTAGCACTTGTTGGCAAGGAGTGATTCTACGTTGGATTTCAATGCTGACATTATTATCGGTGTTAATGCTGGTTCCCAAGTAAACGAAATTCTCTACTTTCTCGAAATTGTAATTGTCAACAGTGAGGTGGGTGCCAAGGCGCGAATGTGCTGACTGTTTGTTTGATGACAGGAGATACTTCGTCTTGTCTTCGTTTACCACCAGACCCATTCGCTTTGCTTCCCTATCCAACTTGGAAAAGGCAGAACAGACTTCGCGGTTTTTGTTAGCGATGATGTCGATGTCATCGGCATAAGCCAGCAATTGCACGCTCTTATAGTAAATTGTTCCTGAGCGGTTCAGTTCTGCCGTTTTGTGGCGAACGGCTCGGAGAGGTCTTTTCCAATTCTGACGGAGCTGGTGGTATTGCTCAACTTCATTTTACACAGCCGTATGAGTTTTGAGGGGATGCCAAATTCAGAGATAGCGGCGTATAGGCAACTCCTTTTAGTTCTGTCAAAATCGGCTTTAAAGTCGACAAATAGGTGGTGAGTGTCGATCCTTTTCTCGCGGGTCTTTTCCGCGATTTGGCGTATTGTGAATACTTGGTCTATGGTGGATTTGCCAGGTCTAAAGCCACACTGATAAGGCCCAATCAGTTCATTGACGGTGGGCTTCAGTCTTTCACACAATACGCTCGATAAGACCTTGTAACCTATGCTTAGAAGGCTGATCCCGCGGTAGTTAGCGCGAATGGCGGGGTCACCTTTCTTGTGGATTGGGCAGAGCACACTTAAATTCCAGTCGTCGGGCATGCGTTCATCTGATCATATTCTGCACAAGAGTTGATGCATGCACCTTATCAACTCCTCGCCGCCGTACTTGAATAGCTCAGCTGGCAGGCTGTCAGCTCCAGTGGCTTTGTTGTTTTTCAGCCGCGATATTGCTATACGTACCTCGTCATAGTCAGGCGGTGGAACGTCGACTCCGTCATCATCGACTGCGGGCTCGGGTTCTTCTTCTCCACAACTTTCCGTGCTGCTACCATTTAGTAGGGCGGAAAAGTGTTCCCTCTATAATTTAAGTACGCTCTGGACATCAGTTACTAGGTCGCCATTATTGTTCTTACAGGAGTGCGCCCCGGTCTTTAAACCTTCCGTAAGTCGCCTAACTCTCTGGTAAAATTTTCGGGCATTCCTCCCGTCGGCCAGCATTTCAAGCTCTTCGCACTCACGTATTTCGGCCTCTCTCTTCTTGTTGCGGCAAATACGTCTCGCTTCCCTCTTCAGATCCCTATAGCGGTCCCACATAGCGCGCGTTGCGCCTGATCGCAGCTCGGCCCTGTAGGCGGCACCTTCTTGGAAACTAATGGACCTCAAATTGAGTACAATCATTTCTGAATACCGGTAAATTTAAATAAAACACAGTAGTTTTAGGTATCTATTCGACACTTATACTGAGTACATTGCATCGATCCTGATAACAGAGTATTTTTGAGTACTGAGTACTTTCGAGTTCTTTGGAGTACTCAGTATCGATATTTTTAAAAATCGAGTGCGGTCGACCCTTTTGAGAATCGAGTTCTGAGTACTTTTGGTATCGATACTGCCCAACACTAATAATTACACTTACCCTGGGATTCAGTAAGCAGTCTCTAATCACTTATAGTGACATTTGGTGGTGAACATGGATTTTGAGACAATTTAGTATTGAGTAAGCTGTCTCACGTCTCTAGTCTCAAAAAAAGTCACTAATTTGTCAGCTGGCTCCGAGGTGGTCACAAAAAGAAAAAAATGCGAAAATGAGGCGAATAAATATTCGTTCAACAACAATTTCATTAGGAAATAAACCGAAATGCTTCAGTATCATACACACAGAAAAAAGTCAGCTAAATAAATTTCTCTCAACACATCATTTGGTAACTATAACCAAATAATGTAATTATAACTAAATCATGTGTTGAAGAAAACATATTTAGTTGACGTAAATAAACTCTTTTCTCAGTGTACAATTTCATTGAAAAAAATTTCTTTTTGTTTTTAAAATATTAAAATCTAAAGATTATTAAAAAAAGGCGTGAGTACTAGGTACTCATGAAATTTGATGTGTAAACATATGCGTACGGCAAAGCATAAAAGTAAGTTTACATATATATATAATCTCAATCAACTCGAGGCAATGTTAAGTTTCTTCTCTGTGCCACCGTGCTTACTTTTTTCTGCTACACATATTAAGTAATTTAAATATATTTTAATTTAATATTTTATTAAAAATACCTGTGCAAACCTCTTTTCCTTGCTAAAATCAATTTTTGTTTACTTTTACATTTGACATTCCTCCTCCTCTTCGCAAGTTTAATCTATACAACTAGGTTGGACACAATCTGAGATTATTTTATAAATCTAATTTTGCATGGCTAATCTCTTTTTCTAATTACAGATTAGAGAGTTTAGCTATGGCATTATTAAGCAATTCCGTTACATATATAATGGTGTCCAATCTAGTTATATCGATTATACTTGCGAAGAGGAGGAGGAATGTCAAATGTAAAAGTAAACAAAAATTGATTCTAGCAAGGAAAAGAGGTTTGTACAGTAGGGTATCCGTTATTTCCCGAATTGGGTTTTGTCCTGCAAACGCCCATCAAATTTTTAGTTTATGACCTAAAAAAAAATATCAGACCCAGACCAGCCCTTAATATTCACATTATCCCGTGCCTAAACCATAATACATTTCCCATTTAAATAACATGAGATTTTTGGACATTTGCAATTAATCTTTTTCCACTGAAACAAATGGAGCTAAAAATACTTGAGCAGCCATTTCTTGTAGGAAATTTAACGTTCTACAAAAATTATGTGATTACTTTTTTTGACAAACTTTACCGTTTAAAAGTTATTCTACGATAAAGTTGTATTTATAGTTAAATTCATCGTTTTTTTGATTTCCTGCGTAATTTCCATTTAGATCAAACTAAACGCATACAGGTAGGTGATAAAATAAATAAATTCAAATATTAGATACAAAATAAAGGACATTATTGCTTATAAATAATGGAATCAAAATATTTACACTTTTTGTCAAACATTCTTTAGTTGCCGTAGGATATTTTCACTTACAGCTTTAATCAAATATTGGTTTTGACCTTCTTGAGCAGTTAATCTATTAACTGCTATTAACTAATTGGGGAAATGTCCCCCCCCCCACACCTATGTAACATGCATTTTCATAATATTCAACTGTAAAAAATTATGAGTGAGATATTTTAAATCCGAAAATATTTCAATTTCCCTTAATATCGTGAAATATCATTGCCAGAATATCCTTACTAATATTATAAATCCGAAAGTGAGTTTGTTTGTTTGCTACGCTTTCACGCTTTAACTATTCAACCGAGCATCATGAAATTTTGTGTACTGCTGTTATTTAGCCCAGCTTAAAATATAGGATACATTCAATCTCGATTAGGCAAGAGGGTGTGGCACCTCACATACAAACGGAATTTGTCATACTGCATTTCTCAGGAAATATTTTTGGTAGATTACTGGAACTTGGTATGGAGATATACAAAATCATTCTCTACACATGGATGAGGGCTGCCACCTTTTAATAAAAAATTTAATTCAACTTCAATTAAGGGAGTTATTTACTTGAAAATTATATTAAAAAAAAGGATGTCAAGACGCTTAAAAAAGCTGTAGTTTAATATATTTTCAAAAGGCTTGCCACCTGTTTGAAAAGTAAAATTTAAATTAATTATACGGAAGCCATCTGAAGGATTAAAATATGGTTGTCAAACAAAATATTGTTAAGAAGCCTTTAGTTTTAAAGTTTTGAATAATATTGAAGTCTCTCACAAGGGTTGCGACCTTTTTAAAAATTCAACTTAATTAGTTGAAATGAAATACTATAGTACTAGCAGACCCGGCGAACTTCGTCCCGCACAAAATAATTTGCTTTATTGAAACTTTTTGGTCCAACATTTTCACCAACAATTCACGTTTACGATTTCCATTGGCACGCTCATCAGCTAAGATTATGATTTGGTGGTCGTTTTCCGTCTGAAATAACCTAACGAAAGCGTTATGTCCTAATGAAGTTCTTGAAATTCTCTAATTGTGTATCATTTCATAGAACGGTTAATCTCACAACGAAATAAATTTGAAGGACATTTCCTCTTCACTCCCTGGCGGCAACAATGATTTGGTTCAATAGTAAATCTGTCCAAGAAACTTTATAGTATAGTTGGTGGCAATTTCAAAATAGATGCGTATAATTGTTCTACAGAAATCCAATATACATACAGACCAATTCTGAATATTCCCGAGGATTTAATTTCTCGCTGATTTTACTTTTCTCGAGAATAAAATCCTCCTATTCGAAACTGCCAGGGAGCACCATTTTCCCAGAAAATTTGAGAGCAGAAAATTCGAACTTTCGAAGAGTGGTTTGACAGTTTTTTGACAGCTCAACTCTCGCTATTTAATTTGCACATACAAGTTTGTTTCACATAAAAGTGTATTTCAGATCAAAATTGTTAATAAATTAGTGCGCGGAAACTTAAAATCCGTCTTTTGAATTAAAGATCAATCTTTTTACTACACGGGTAAGTTGAAAGATTTTAATTTAGATCGCGCGTTTCCTTGTAATAACCCGAAATAAGTGGCCAAATAGCATAAGAGTACCCTATGCTAGGTCCAGTTACCTCTGTGAATTTTGGAATCCGCATTATTAATAAACTAGTGCGCCGGAAATTTAAATATTAGTGCTCTATTAAAGTTTGTTCTTTTAACGTTTGAGTTGAAAGATTTTAGTTTCAT
>NW_023460111.1:0-26535 GCF_013731165.1 Rhagoletis pomonella
CTTAATTATACTTAAAATGGGCTATAAAACCGCATACTCGAAATCTTATTAGGAAATCTAATTAAAAATATCGAAATTTTTATGAAAATTTTTTTAAGTTTAATTTATTTTTGTGAAATTTTTGCAAGCTTTGATCGAGCCATATTTTAAATGAAAATTATTAACAATAAATAAATAAGGATAAATTGCCAACAGCATCATTTTGAATTTTGCTGCTATTATTTTGACCGCAATCAACTGTATCTCTTACTTTGTTTTTATGGTTTTGTCAATTATATGTTTACGTACATACATGTTTTTGTTTAAATTAAAAAGTGTTGCCGTGAAATAAACGAAATTTATCATAAGCTTATAACTAATATGAAAATTACTTTATTGAAATGGATCACCTTTGTTAATATATTGTTCGTAGTTGGGCTTTTAAAGCACATCCTTTATTTCTCATTTGTCCCGTTAAATATTTGTAAATCCCGTATTTTTGGAACAAATTATGCATTTGTCCCGTATAGCTGGAAAAAAAAATCTGGCAACACTACTCGATACAGGTTACACTACATGTATGTGGCACCTAACTTAGGAGAGTCTGCATCTAATCATTCTATGGCATTGGGTGACATTATTAATCAATCAAAGGTGCAACGGACCATTAAGTCTATCGGACCGTACAAAGCTCTTCGCTTACTTGACAACTTTTCGGCCGCACCCCAAGAGGCATCCGGTATTTTGTGCCTTCAATTAACCACTATTTACCTGGCTTGTCTTAATCTGGCCTATATTCTATATTCATTCTGAAAAAGGAAGGCCCTCATATATAAAACACAGCAACTTTCGCCCTCAGGCCTTTAAGCCTCTGTTCTCAGCGGTGGATACTTTCCTCCTTCAAATTGCTCCTAACATTAAAAAGGTCGTTAACTAGCTCTATGACTATTTTTGGATATGCTGGGGGGCTTACAAGACCCTTCACTCAGAGGCTATTATCAGTTCTCTACTATTACGATTACCTCTGAAATTCACCAGCTTTCTTAGTGAATACATATGTGGATTGGTAGCAGGAGCTAAAAATATTTTAAGTAGATACGAATCAGACGAGCTTCCAAGGTCAGTTACCTGCTTATCGGCTGTAAACTCTTCTCACGAAGGACGTGTACTGCTGGCATCGGGCAAGCTAATACTTAAGATATGGGATTCTGAACCAAGGTCTGGCGTAGCAAATCAAATCTGCCCGAGACTCGATAACAAGATAACCAACGCTTTTCTGGAATGCCACTGCTTTATGGGAACGCACGCATGCAGAAGTGCGTTTCCTAAGTGTACGTCCATCTGGGATTTGGATGAAGGCAGCCGCCACAGCTTGACCTATCCTAATACTGTTCGGTAGATGGCTGGGGAATTAATGAAAGCAAGTTTTCTGAAATTCTGGATTGTATAGATATATATACAAAAGTAATTTCTCAGTTTTCGCAGCTTGGCGATTTTAAGCGTTTTTGTTTCAGTTGAAGTTGGTGGTCGCAGAGCAGCTTTTAAAACAATTAAAATTAATTTAAATGCAAATATTTATATCCTCAAAAAGGTTTTTAAGGGTTCACGGGTCTGAGGAATCTGAAATTGCTATTCAATTTTAGCAAAAACCGGCCGCTGGGTGCGCTTTGGTGCAAAAGAAACATTGTTTAGAAACATTGCTGAGAAACATTATTTCCTCTTTTCCTTCCATGTTTTTGGCACCATAGCGCACCCTAGCGTCCGTTTTTCGTAAAAATAAATTGCAAATTAGATTCCTCAAACTCTTGGGCCCTTAAAACCCCCTTTGATTGTATGAATATTTGCATTTAAATTACTTTTAATTGGTTCAAATGCCGCTCTGCGACCACCAATTTCAATTGAAAAAAATGCTTTAAATCGCCAACCTGGGAAAACTAAGAAATCACTTTTCTATTTACGATCGAGGCTTTCACAAAAACTTGGTTTCATCAATTCCCTAGAAAAAAACTGAAAATGTCGTACAGTGTAATAATTGTTTAAATTTGATTGAGTGAGTAATTGGTCAATTACAAAGATTACCACTTTTTCGAACTTTTTTTTATGGAGTGAAGAAAATGCATGCACCTAAGTACAGTTGTACGTTAGGGTGGTCCAAGAAAAAATAAAGTCGGAAATTTAATGCTCTCGCCCCTGTCAAAATCACCAAAATTTTTAATCAAACAAATTTTTAGCTCTCGTTCGAAGTTCTCCATGTATTATATGTAAAAAAAAAAATAAGTTTTCACAGAAATCGTACCGAATCCTTGGAATCAATATTTCCCAATCGGTCTTTTTCTCCTTGGGTGACACTTCACAGAATAATATTGTTTATCTAATAATTTTTTAATATTAATTATTTCTTATAGGACTCCCAAAAACCCGAAAAAATGCAATGGTGGACCGACAAAAATAGTTGATAATAAAAAAATCCTTAAAAGCAATTGTTTATTTTTGTTTGATGTCTCCTGGAGAGAAACCGAGTTTGCCGATTGAAAAATTTTGATTTTCAAGGATTCTATAAAATTTGTACGAAAAATTGTTTTTCTCCCTATAAAATAAGTTGGAAACTTTGAGCGCTTTGAGCGACCTCTAAATATATTTTTTTGATGTATTTAGCATGATGTCAAAAGACGCGTTTTTGTGAAAATATATAATTTTATTTCGGATTCCGGTAAAATGTTTGGTCGGGAAAATTTTTGCTTAAGGCGATAATCCCATATAAATGGGCGTGGCAGTTTTAGGACTATAGTTAACAAAATTAATTTTGTTTTTTGTTTTTGTTATTTATGGCCTTTTAACATATATATTCAACAATTTTATTGAGCTTGAGGTCGGTTTTAAAGAAAATTTTGTGAAAAACAACAACAATTTACATATTGGTAGAAGCTATAGCTGCTATTTCGGAGATCCTCATCAGAATTCTTAAAATTTATCAATGAAAATTTTATTTTCGTTTTCGGCAGAAATCCTTTCCTTAACAGCATTTGTTCAGCAACTTTTTTTTTTAAATCGAAGAATCTTCTAGAAATAGGCATGACAATTTTAGGACTAAAGTTAAAACATTGTATATATGTATATATATTCACTAACAACGCTTGTTCCGCAACTTTTTTTTTGTAACATAAAAAAGTCTTATTTTGGAGTTATTGCAAATGCGTATTCAAACTATTTTTTTCGATATACGGGGTGAGAGCATTAAAGTTCCGACTTTACTTGTTTTGCATGCATTTTTATCCACCCTAATGTATGATGTATGTGTAACCATATAAAAGCGTTTACCGATATTTTTTCCAAAACCATGAACACCTTTTAAATATATTTCATACACCTCTTCTGTTATTCTTCTTTCAAATCTGGCTTAAACTTTCAAAAGTAGCTAAGGCGTTAAATGGCTTCATCCAAGTCATCGTTAAGCGATTTTATCTGCTGACAAAATAACAAGCAACTGCCAATAATAAAAAAGGCATCAAAAAAAACAAATAAAACAAAATAAATAACAAATTAAAAAAATATCGTTACTCCTAAAAATGGTCTCAAATTAAGTAGTTTTTGTTTTTTGTTAACATTTTTGTCTTCTTTTGTTGCAATACTTTTTCGTAATCATTCAATTTGGCCACTCGAATTATGGAGTGCTTGACTTCAATCACTACAGAGACTTCAAACAATTCCAATTTTAATTGTTAAATTTTCAATACAAACAAATTGCGCACAGTCTTCGACACAGAGTGAGAAGCTTTCAATGTTTTTGATTTATTTATTTATTTTTTAATAAGTAGTAATTTATTAAGGAAATATTTTGTAGGCGTTCGAAATTATTGCATCGGTCGTGTGTAAAATCTCTTTACAGCTGAGGTTGGCTGAGAAAATTTTAAATTGGAGCAGATCAACAGGCAGCTGAAGCTATGGGAAGGTGCTTCTGTATCATTTCACAATGATCTGTCCATATTTTGTGTTTACTTTAACTCAATTAATCCAAGGGAAATGTAATTTTATTTAAGCTTAGCTAAGTAAGAGTGTTTATACTAATTAAATCTGTGTACGTGGGAACATTCAGCTCGAGTATTGAGTCTTTAACTTGCAATATCATAAATGTAAATCCCACAGGCCTCCTTCATGGATGATAGGTGGTTGGGATTAACTGTCTGATCTATGCTTACGCGCAGTGATGTGTGCTCAAGAATTGCCTGCGTACTTAGTAATTATATAAGTTGTTTGGAATCGATTGAAAATCGTGTCGTCGTAATTGGCCTGCAAAAATACAGCTACAAAAAAGAACCGAAGACCCGGACTGTGTGAACGCCAGAAGCAACGTAAGTCAGAATCAAAAGCCTTACTTCTTCAGTGCTTGAAAAACGTTCGATTCGTCGCCCTTGGGTAGGCGTCGAAGGAAAGGGCAACCACAAACACAATGGAAGGACCAGTCTTTATCTACTACGGACTTTCGTCCGAGAAAAATGGCACTGGTAGTATCCAAAGCCACCGGATGTCGCCGTTGCATGAAGTGTATTTTTAAGTAAAAAACTGGCATTTCACGGACTCAACAATTGTAATTGCATGATCGGTTTATCTTTGGATTTAATACCAAGTTTCATAGCACAGAAGAGTTGCTCCACAACGGTTCTTTAGCATTTTTCGAAGTCCTTTGCGAATTGAGAACATTTTTATGATTTTAAGTGATTTTATTTTAAATTGTTTTTTATGATTTGGATAAAGAAAAATATTTGTGCATTCACATGATTGGAATACGATTTGCACCAAATTTTGGGCTAATGCCCAGTCGTGTGACACTGCCTTTATAGAAAAGTACAAAAGAGAGGAAAAACATGTATTTATACACAACTTTTTTTAAAAAAAGGAAGTTTTTGAAAAAAGATTAATTTTTAGAAAAAAAAGTTTGTTAGGAAAAATATTTTACCAAAAATATTTTTTAACAAAAACAAATTAAAACTACATTCTAAACATAAGAAAAGAACCTTTTTAGGGAAACAATTTATAGAAAAACATTTATAATTTATTACTAATACCCAAATGTTATTTAATCGGATTCGAAAAAAGGAAGATGCTCTCAATTCATCGTGTATAGTTATTTTTAATTATACGGTTACAGCCCTGAAAGGGTTAAGTTAATAACATAATAAATTTCAGATGCGTTCGCCTACGTTCCTATCGTGAATATTTTATAAACTGGATGCTTCAGGCTGATCCCCATTTAAGCTGTGGAAGATGGCATCCGATTTTATTTAGTTTTTATTTATGGACTTTTTATGACTAGTCTTTGTGCCGCTTTTGAAAATCTTTCAGATTAAAGTTTTCTGGTTAAAACTTTGATACACACGGATGTTTATTAAAGTCGGATAATATTCACCATTTCCGCTCCTAGTGTAGTGGTCGGGGCAGTTCGCCAGTCTACGGATTTTTTAGTTACAACCAAAATCTGAGCACGTTCATTACTTTTTGGCGCAGCTGTCGCGAAAAATAAAAAACCTTTAAAGCTACATACGTGTATCTTTCCTTGCTTTAACGAGAACCAGAAGGCGTTCTTTTTCACTATTGCTGCCTCAAACGGCATACCAACGGACCAAGTGCGCCTTAACCTTAAATGCAGGCAGTCACTTCAACCTAACCTAAACTATCCTACGTTTTATATTTTATATGTATTTTATCATTAAAAACTTACAACTCTCTCAAAAATCCCCGCAAAATGTTGACCTTGAACTTCGGTTATTTATTGCTTAAAAAGTGAGTGCATTCAAAATTTTGTAAGTCATCTAATAATTTAATTTGATATTGCTTGTTTTAATAAACATAATTTGAAGAATTATATGGAATGAGTAGCTTTATTTTGAAAATAACGCTTCCAACTAAAATGTGATGGAATTACCTTACTAAATTAGCTATCTAACATCACAAAAACTATAAGTGCTTGCAGTGCAAGTTTTTCTATAAGTAAATATATATTTGTATTCTATGATCTCGCTAATTTTACAAATTTACGGTCTGTTGATTTCGTACACATAATATTCATAATAAACTTTTGAGATTGGCGATATTTTTTTACTTACTCGCAACAATGGTGCATCCCGAATACCCAGTAGTATAGAGAAGTGTTGGCAAATTATTATTTTTTTGAAACAATCATTTTATTGAAAACCTACTAGGTATGTATACTTATACATTCATACTCAACCAGCTCCCATCTTCGTCAGTACCCTGTAGGGAAAAACTTTGTTCTGAATTGGTTTGCTTCATTTAGAACTACTGCTAGTTCGTGATAAACCCCTTTTGAATGCAAACTACTGGTGAATTTAAGTCGGCGATGTCAAAAGAAATGGAAATTGTCCCCCGCTGTATTACCTTTTCTTTAGTTCCGCATCTGTTCTAAATTCCACAGTTTGGATCTAGTGCACTTTTTCTATACCCAAACAATTCTCGAATATGCAGAGGTGCTTGCTATTATACCATGTAAGATTCCAGAAGGTCAGCGGCTAGAATGCCGTCAGTCGAAACATGTTAAACTTATAGCAAATATTTCTGTTTTGTATTTCCAAACTATGAAAAAGCATCTGTGAAGTGCAGAACCAAAGCGTATTCGAACGAAAAAACCGCCAAACAAACAAAACAAAAATGTTAAAAGTTAAATGTTCCTCAGTTCGGTTTGCCCTGCAGGGTAATGCTTATTGGGATGTGTTTATCTCTTCCGCCATAAAAATAACAGTGTGTGAATTTTTCTGCCGTCTCATCAAATTGCTGGTTTTGTTGATTTCACCTTATAAAAAGGTAAAAGTCATTCCAATTATTATTAGGTGTGAGTTTGAATAACAATCACATGCAGCGTGCACTCGTTAATTAACATAAAAAATCAGCCACTTGAATAAATGAATTTACTTTTAATTTATGTAGTATGTAGTTAACACTGAGTTGGTGTAATAGACTAGCCGATTTTTAAATCTATGAATATCAGACTCAATTACATGGGGAAGGTCTTGAAGATCGGCTTTTCTTGGTGGAGTTCAGCTAAAAAGCATCCATCGGCCGTCAACAAAGCTCTAAAAAGTTTATATTAGTATACATATATCGGTAACGCCTCATTGGTCGTGAATATGTGTGGTAACCCGAAGAACGTATTCGCTTTCTATAGGCGCATATGTAAGGTCTTCACTGGTCAGCCTGTGCTACTTAACTACCACTTTGTCTTATAAAAACAATGCGGCAGACTTGGCTCTAACTTGTTTATTAGAAACCACTTGGTAGACAAGTTTAGTCATCAAGCCTAGTTAGTTTGCTAACTTCAGTAAATTTTTCGTTAAGCCCGCTTCATTAAAGATAAAGTATTAGTGTGAGAATTCAAATAGCAATAGCTTGGGAGCACCTGATTAACAGTGCAATTCTGGCAACTGTCTTTCAACTCACCAGTCCTTCGTAAAACGGTTTTCAATTCTGGCGACTTTATTGAAAGCTATTTTCTGTCTAATTGAAAGATCTGCTGACAAGGAGGTCATAGCGGTTCTCTGTTTGTCTTTAACAATAACTTTTCCGAATATTAAATGAAATTATAAAAAAATTTATGTTTTCTTTTCAAAATTACAATAAGAAACGAAAAAAATATAAATTAAGTTTCTACAAATTAAATTAAATCAAACAATTAAAGAAGTCTAAGTTCGGGCGGAGCCGAACATTAGATACCCGGCACAAGTATCAAATATATCTAGTTTTTTTTCACATTTCCGAAAACTACCGCTACATGGTAAGCAGGGGTGGATGTATCCCTATTTCAAACATTTTCGATAAACTTATGTTGGCGAAATCACGCCCCTTTTCCAAAATTCCATAATAATATTATTTCTTTTCAAGGGTGGTTAGTATCAATTTTGTGTAAATTAGCGTTCTTAAATTTCGAAATATCGAAGTTTCAAGCATTTCTGAAATTTACCGTTATAGAAAAAGTGGGCGTAATTTTAGTCCGATTTCAATATTTTTCAGCGTTTTGCTTTTATGTGGCAAGCACAATAAAGGCGTGTTTTGTACTAAAGAATTATTGCAAACACCAATTTTGATTAAATTAGCTTTGGTATTTACTGATTTATCGAGAATTTCGTATATCTCTAAATTACCGTTTTATGGGGTGTGGGCGTGGTTGTTGTGTGATTTTTAACATTTTCAGCTATTTGGTATGCTGTACCAAGACCAAGCGGTTCCCAAGATATACTCATCTAATCATAAGTGGGCGTGGCTACGCCCATTTACCAAAAATTTATAATATTCTTATTTTTCGTCTAAAATTTATTAAAAATATCAATTTTGAGTGAATAAGCTTCAGTAGTTACTAAAATATCGCAGTTTTCGCATTTCTGAAAACTACCGTTATATGGGAGGTAGGCGTAATTATTGTCCGATTTTGCCCATTTTCAATACCGTCCGTCCTGTGCCCAAAAAAAGTAAACATACAAAGTTTCGTTAGGATATCTCAATTTGTACTCGAGTTATCGTGTGCACAGACGGACAGACGTACGGACGGACAGACAGTCAGCGCTTAATCGATTTTTTTTTTCATTCTGATTGTTTATGTATGCATTTGTCTATATCTATCTCGATTCGTTTTGCCTGTTGCAAACAACCGTTATGTGAACAAAGTTAGCGCTCGGGTAAAAAAATATGTTTCTTTTTAAAATAATAATATATAGAAATTAAAATAAAAGAATAAAATAAAATACATTTCTTATAATTAAATGAAATGTAAAAAAAATATTTATCTTTTTACAATAATGTTTGTTATCTAAAAATTAACATCAATTAAATAAAAAAATAATAAAAAGGAAATAAGTTCCTAAAAATTAAATTAAATTTAAAGGGTGTTAATTAAAAAAGAACAAAGGAAAAGTACGTTTTAAAAATTAAACGAAATTAAAAAAAATATATTTTTCATTTTAAAACAATAAAATCTAAAAATTTTATTAAAAAAAGGAAAAAATATAAAAATACATAAGAAAATAAAAAAGGGTTCCGGAAAATTAAGGGAAATTAAAAGTGTTTGTATTTTTCTTTAAAAAAAATAAAATCTAAATATTAAATCAAGTCTAGAGAAATGAATCTGATAAGAAAATGTGATGATCTCCGAAAACCAGCTATAACTTTTACCGTTTAGACTTTGTTCCGTTTTCCATTTTTCCTAAAAAACATAATCGTGGTACAAGGCACATTGAAATAAAAAAATTTAAGTAAAAAACGAAAAAGAATTCCGCTTCCAGAGGACTTGCACTTTCTGTCAAATGGCCTTTACACCATCAAAATTGGCAAAGGAGTAAGACTTTCGTGCCAAAGTAAACAAAATCTTTCAAACTATCTTAGCCAGAATTGCCTTGTAATAAAACGAAAAGCTAAAATGATCACCTCGGGAAAGACGGAAGATACGTACGATTCGGCGCTATCTTCGCACATAATAATAATAATAGATTGGCGCTTACACATATGTTAGTGTTTGGCCGAGCTTCTCCTCCGATTTGTGGCGTGCGCCTTGATGTTGGAGGGACCTACAGTTTTACGCCGACTCCGAACGGCGATTGTATTTTTATGAGAAGCTGTTTTTCATGGCAGAAATACACTCGGAGGTTTGCATTGCCTGCCGAGGGACGACCGCTGTTAAGAAAACATTTTTTTTCTATAAATTTTTGCGATGGATGGATCACCCTATTTACTACAAAGAAGAGCCAGCAAGGAACTTTCGTGAGACATCTTCACCAAAATATGTATGTATGTATAGGTAGAGAAGATACAGTCACAACATATAGTTGAGAAATTTAAGCTGCAGACCTTTTGGAATAATAAATTTCGCGTTTGCACCACTGTCCGGCGGTTACAACAACTTTTTCAGTGACCTGAGGCCGTTCATACAAGTAAAGCTCTATGAAAAATGAAAAGCTTTCCGAAAAATTACCAAGTTCCGAACAAGCTCGTTTATTTTTGTAACTCAACTCAAATAAACTGAATTTAAAAGAATTCGCTTTTAGTTGGTGGCAAAGATCGGAGCGAAGTTTAGATTAGTAAAAGGCATATTTTTTTTTATATTGAAACATATGTATGTATACCACAAAACCTTCCTCACCCGTTCTCCTCAACTTCCATCCTACAGATGACGGAAGAAAAACAAAAGCATA
This sequence comes from Rhagoletis pomonella, assembly GCF_013731165.1. Taxonomy (NCBI): domain Eukaryota; kingdom Metazoa; phylum Arthropoda; class Insecta; order Diptera; family Tephritidae; genus Rhagoletis; species Rhagoletis pomonella. The sequence goes on from NW_023460111.1 coordinate 10,170, forward strand.
AATCTATCAACCCTGTCAAAATTTGTGCCTATTTACTTAAAAGCTTGTCGTGCAAAAATCATAACGGAAAAGCAAAAATGTTCGTGCGCAAGTAGCGAGTGGGAAAAAAGCAGTTAATGGATATTTGTTAGAAAAACAAGCTCAACTAATTTTACACGCTCATTGTTGTCGTTTGCGATGCAAACAAAAGGCGTGGAGGGTAGTCAAAGGGTTAAATGGCTCACTAACAGCATTGACTTTGCCATAGCTCGGCACTAATGAATCACGCAAAGTGTATGAAGGTGTAAGCGAGTGTGTGTGTGTGTGTGTGTTTAGCAGCAATAAATGATTTTAGGCGCTAAGTGACAGTAATTGGTAAATTAAATTTTACTGATGAGCAGAGTGTAGACGCGCAAGCGAGATGCGGTACGGGGTGCGCGGGTGCTGTGCCGTTAAGTGCTTAAAGATGATGATAAATGAAGTTATGCCAAAATGAAGACTTTTCGCTAGCAAGCAAAAATTTCAGATTTTTGGTGTTGTTGTGTGTTAGATGGGGGCGTTGTTTGTTCTAAGGAAAAATTTGAATTCTAAAATGCATGCCCCTTTAATTTTGAACGAATTTATTTCCAAAAGCTAAAAATTGTTTTTTTTTATTGGTTTAACTTTTTTTTAAATATTTTACCATTTAATTAAGTTTCTTCTGCTCTTTAGCCTTTGTAGAGCCAAATACGAGTATGAAAAACAAAATTTATAAATCGTTTTTTAGTTTTTTAATAATGCTTTAAATGCTTTTACAAAAATTTAACTATACTTAAACAAAACCTTTGGCACACATTTTATTTCCTAAAAAGTAATTGTCAGTTTTTGATAAAAAAACAGAATTTTCGAAATTCTAAAATTTGAAAAGTTGTCCAATCTTCATAAAAGAATTTGTTAAAAGTTGTTTAATAAAAAAGTTGGAAGAATTCATATAACAAAATTTTTCGTTTTAAAAATCTGAAATTTTGAAATATAATTTTTGTTGAAGATCAATTTTTAAAGCAAATTTGTATTTTTCTACTTATTTATTATTACTAAAGATTTCTAATTTTTAAAGTTAATATAAAAATTGTATTAATCGGACTAAAAAATGTATGGGAAATGAAAGGGTTTTTGCACATTAGATTATTAGACAATTTTTTCCGAATTCAAATAAAGTTCAATTTTTAATTACTTTATATCTAGTACTCTAATTTTCCAAAAACATTATTTTTCAACTTAAAAATTGTTTTAAACGTTTAAAAATAAAATAAATTTGGTTTTTCATTTAAAAATTTCATGTTTTGCATTTGTTGCTTCCTGAAATTTTTTCACGAAATCTAGTCTAAATTTGTCAAAAATTAACTTAGTATGTATTTTAATTACATTATTGTATTTAAATTTTCAAAAAAAAAATTTTTTTTCCAAAAATTTGTTTTTTAAGTTTTCATCTTACAAATTTTAAGATTTGCAATTTTTGACTTAACTGTCATCGATGATTTTGAATATCGCTTATCGGAAGAACTAACTATTGAATTTCAAAGTTAAAATTGCAGCCAGTGATGACGATTTAGTCCAAGATGGGTTCTAACACCAGAATTTATTTTTTGTTAACTGCAGATAGGTCATATTGAATAAAAGTCCTTGATATACTATTTCCTGAACTTTTTTCCCGTAATCTAGTCTTCATTTATGAAAAAAGTAGGGTTTTTAATTACTTTGTTTTAATTTTCTGGAAAAAATAGTTTTTTATCACCAGAAATTTAAGGTAAACAAATTTTATTTAAACCCGTCTTCGAAATTTTCGTTTTATAAATTATAAGATTTAGAATTTTGAGAACTACTAAATTTATGGTATTCAATTGAATTTTACTGAATAAGCTGATTAGTTTTGTGAATTTTTTAATTGTTTTTTTTTTTTTATAACGAATGTGTATATTTTTTATTTGTATTAAATAGAAAAATTTCAAAATGAAATATTTTATTAAAAACATATATTTATTTTAATGTTACTTAAAGTATAAATTTCGTATTTTTTTTTCAATCTTGTACCGATTTAAAAAACTATACATTAAAAAAAAAACGAATTAATGCTTCTGTTTTTAAACTGGAAATCACAGAATTTGAAATTTTCGAAAATCAAAAGCAAAAATTTTATTTTCAAACAAGAACTTTTGTAAAAATTCAAATCAGAAATTGAAAATTTTCGAACAAAAAAAAAACAAAATAAAAATGTAAGTTTCAGGCAGGAAATTTTTAGTTCTGCATAACTACTCTTAAATATTCAGTAAATTCAAAAATTGAGTTTTAATCATTATGCATATATGTACATATGTATGTATAAATGTAAATATTTTTGCTTTTTTTATTACAAAAGTTTCAAAATTTATTTAAATTTGTAAAAAATGTCAGTGAAAAAATTTAAAGTTTTCAAAAATCGGAAAAAAATTACAACTTTTTCAAACCAGAAAGTTTTAAATCAAAAAATTTGTAAGTTGGTATAACTTTGAAAAAATCTATAGTTGTGTGTGAGTAGAAAAATTTTAAATATTCAAAAGTCGTAAATTTCAAATTATTCAGACAAGAAATTTTTAATTACAAATGTTTTAAAACTTCTCAAAAATACAATTATTTGTGCATTTTAAATGGAGTTAAAAAATTAAAATTTTCGAAAATACTGAAATAAATGTATAATTTTCACACAACTTTTATAAGACAACTCCTATAAGAACTTTTTATTCTGCGTATCTAACCTTCTTAAATATTCAGTTAATTAAGAAAATAAAGCTGTAGTTCTCAGCATATAAATACTTTTTATTTTTATGTAGATAACTAAAAATACTTTTTGAAATTTCAAAAATTATAAAATACATATAAATTTTTATAAAAAATATTAGTTTGCGCTTAAAAAAGTGATAAAAAAATTTTAAATTTCTAAAAAATCAGAAAAAGATTCAAATGTTTCAAACCAGAACTTTTTAATTTGGCCAATTAAATTTTTGTATGCAAAAATTAGAATGGGAGAATTTCAAATTTTCGAAAATCAAAAAAAAAAATGTTATAACTAACTAACTTCTCTCAAATATTTTTGAACATAATTTAATGCGCCTGAGCATACAAAAATACTTAAATCTTTCATCTAATTTGTTATTTTTTTATACTAAAACAAAACCAATTTTTTAATTTACTCAATGAAAATCTTCAGATGCGACACTTGGGAGTCGAAATGATAGCAGGAAAAAAATCTAAATTTGCTGATTAGTGCAAAAACACTTATCAAGTCACTGACACAGCGCGTCCCGCCTGCGCTCCTGCCCGCGCATATTATTCCAGCTAAGCGCTGGTAACACCTCCAATCACCCCATAACTACATACTTGTGTGTACGTATTTATGTTCGTACATAAATGCAATCATCGCTCCTAATCAACGCAAAGCAAATGGCAGATTTTCCAATTTTTAGACGCATGTGCTTTGTTGTTATTGTAAGTATGTACTTGAAGAGCTGCTTAAAAATCGCTCCCAAGAGGCCTTTCAAACGCTGTTAGACAATCACTTAGAACCTGCAAACGACCGAACGAGCGACCGTGCGTCTGGTGGGCGGACAGCCGACAAACAAATAGACAGCCAAAACAGTTGCGTAAACACTTGTAACGATTTTGAGAAAATTAATTTCGCAGATTAGGCTGACATATTTTAAACAGAATGATGGGTGGGGGTGGCGTCTGGTGTTGTAAGTGTACAGAGATGCTGCGTTTTGCGGGCGATTACCAGTGGGATGAGAAGACGGATTTTTCAAAATAGCGCTACGCATTTGTGGTGAAAGGACATGATTCGAGAACTGGGAGAGAGAGAGACGGGGGGTCAACGAAGAGTGGCGTACACGCGTTGATTTTTTTTTTGTGTTTTCCCCAAATGTCAACTGTAAAATCTATGTGCTCGGCCACGCCCACTAGCGTGCTGCAAAAGCAAGTTGCCTTACTACCTTTGTGCCTTTTTCGTTACTTTACGTTTCCTTTTAGAAATTAATTTTATTTCCTTTTTTTTTGTGCTCCATTGTCTCTTGATTTGCTTATTTTGCTTTACCTGCAACCCCTAATCAAGTGCGTAAATAAACAAATCAAATCAAATGTATTGGTGTTTATTTTTGGTTTAACAAGAAAATTGCTGGGAAAGTGATGTGGCCGGTTGAGAGAATTAATTTGCTTGATGGCCCAAAATGCTATTGTGAATTATTTTTACATGGCATACAATTAGGCGTCTAAGAGCAATCATGGCTTGAATAAAAAGCTTACTAATGGTAATTTATGTGATTCAGATCCTTAGGTTATGAATTAAGTGATGTCTCATTCAGCAGGAATTTTCCTTACTTGAAGAATAATTGAACTTCTCCCAGAATACCAACTGAGTCTACAAAGCTTTTCCGTACTACGAAATGACTCTCGCCATTTCGTTGTTCTCTTCGGCGACCACAGTAGTCTTATACCCAACATAGTGTCACCTTGCTGCTCGCAACCAGAACCGAAGATTAGCAAAACACTGCTTTACGACTTTGAAGGCGATCATCCTATTGAAGTGGGCTCTGATGACCCCTGTAGCCTAGCTGAAAAGGTAATTTAAAAATTGGCTTTCAACCCTTTTTAGTAGTTTATTCTGGCGCAGTTCAGGTTTGCTACAATTTCTATTTCCATTGCAATAGAAATTTCAGGTATGGATTCATAATTATTCCGCTCCTGCTCTGTTTTCTCATCCTTGACCCGTCTGCGTAGCAATTTACAGACCTGAGCTGCAGTTGAATAAGTTCTTGTTGATCTTGTGACTGAAATCAGAGCAAACCTTATGAATTTTTCAGACATTTAATGGCAATTTTTTGTAATGTTTTTGACCATCAAACCACGAATGCATAATCAACAATGGGACGGACGATGCTGTGGTATATCCACTTTATTAACATTGAGCTTAGACCCTATTGTCGATCAAAATTTCTTCAGCATGACCACATGATACAATACTTAATATGATTGAAACTTGGTTTAATGAAAATGGGCTCACCGCTAACCAAACCACAACTAGTGTTGTACTCTTCACTAGAAGGAGGAGGTAGGATGGTCTCATTCCCCTTACAACTCAGACTTCTCCCGAAGTGAAGCATCTAGGAGTAGAAATTTAACATGGAACACAAGACCTCTTTGGCAAAACGTGGGGTTTGCCGCCAAAGGTAATCCTCTGGATTTATAGCTCTATGATCAGACCCATAATCAGCAATGCGTCAGTGGTATAGTGGAGCAGACTTTCAATCAATAGCGTGGAAAGTCTACTTGCTAAACTTCAAAGAACTATTGCCGTGCGCTGAACGGGAGCTTTCTCCAAAACACCTGGCGCTGCTCTGGATGCACTGCTGCCCTTACCGTCACTTTGTGTCTTCATACGCGGGGAAGCATTGAAGGCCACCTACAGACTAAAAAGAAACGGATGTCGGTGTAATATTGAGTGAGGCGAGGCGACAGAAATCTCAGCACTTATATCTCAACAATTCCACAGGATAGTACGCCGCCATTACCTTTGTTGTAGAGATTCTATAATGTTGAGTTACGCTGGTTTAATTCCAGTACTGAGCCTGGACTCGCACATTGTCGAATCTTCACTGATGGTCCCAAAACTTACTCTGCGTTAAAGGGGATACGCTTCACTTTTCTCTCTCGGAATATGCTTCGGTCTTCCAGTCTGAGGTATTTGCAATCTTCAAGGTCATGGACTACTTGATGGAAAATAGGTGGAAGGGAAGGGGTTTACGTATCTGCAGGGGCAGTTAAGCTGCTCTCAAGGCATTGGCCAGCCCTCTAACTACTTCCAAACTAGTTCGGCAATGCAAGTCTCGACTAAACTACAAACATGTTGCAAACATAACGAGCTTGATTTACTCTGAGTGTCAGGTCACTCGGGAGTACCTGGTAATGGGACATCTGATCTTTTGGCCAGAGTTGGCTCAGACATAGCATTCCTTGGTCCGCAACCAGTAATAGCATTTTCCGCTTCGGCCATCGAAGCCATTGTCAGTAATTGGGTGAATACATCGCTCAGCAATTACTGGTAGGCATCGAGGGGCTGCAGGGACTTAAAACTATAAGTCTGATAGGAATGAGCAAAGAAAAATATATCCACACATTCAGAGCTAACTACTTTCTCAAAAACAAGTGTACATACTAAGTTATTATTCCAATTTACCTATACAGAGCATAAGAGTACTGCGCGCCACCTGCTGCGCCAAGTTCATTAACAAATTTCAGCAGCCAAAAACCTGTGGCCCAAATAATTGACCACCTCCCAACAAACTTTCTAAGCTTTCTTCTTACCTTTCCCTTATACAAGTCAAACTCTCTCCCACACCACATTTTCCCTATTTTTAACTGCTGCGATTAATAAGCAAACAAAGCGTTGAAAAGAAACTTTTGTATGCCTAAAATTATGTCACACAAATTGCATACACGCCCATCTTACGCTGAACTCTTTGTCACCGCCCCCGCAGAGACACGGTGTCAGCAGCCAACACGTTTGACATTGATTGAAAAACGAGTAAACGTTAGCATATTGATGTGTGCGTGCGTGTGCGTGTGTGAGCGAGAGTTTGCATGCAAACGCTACCCTGTAGGAAAGCCTGCAGCAAATCAAATTGGTTCGGAGCTCGTTAAATAGGAACTAGCTTGAAAAGGGTTGTAGGTTCTTTATGTATCCCAAATCAGTGCTTTGAACCGCTGAACTTTTAACTTGGCCACGTCCTACGAAGTGGCAATTGCCCCCCTTTTCAGAACTTTTGAATTCGTTCGGAACTGGTCCCATTTTGGGCAGATTTAGGACAATAAGTTTTTAATGATAAAAAATATTTAAGATTTGACTTTGGACATTTTTCCTTTCATTCAAATTTATTAAATTTGAAAACTCACATCTGCCTCCTACGCGATTTGAACTCCCGACCAATGATGCTAAAGTCGAAGGTCTTCTCGTGGAGCTATTTTCGTATTGTACGAAAAGTCGGAATTTGTATATTTATTTCTCAGCTTTCACATGCTAAATGTGAGAAGCTTTGACGACAGCGCAACTAGCACACCGTAAGTTTCAACTGCTCCGGTCTGTAACCGTTTTGAGACAGTTCTGAAATTTGCAGGACGAACCAGCGCAGTTTTCCTATTGTTTATTTTATTTTCATTCATTTCTTGTATTAGCGTATTCTAGCATATTCTATAGCAAATACCATGTAAATCTGTTTTTCAAATAAAAAAATTCATAATAATTCATCAAATTTTCAACAAACTTTCAAAATTAAAACAAACTAAGGATTTGCTCCTTAAGTATCGCGTTGATTTTTGAAAATTCCTTTCGCCTAGGGTGTTGACCATATTCTTTGTATGGAGGCAAATTCATAACCCTTGAGACCTTTTGAATGTCACCAAACTTTTTGATAGAAATTTGGGGTATTTTCCTACCAGAAAGCTTATCTAGCTCCTTGTACAGCGTCTTTTTTTCCGCATCTGCAAGGCATTTCCGAAAGTTTTCTTTATCCGTATTTAGCCACCTTGGATCTCCTAAGGCGGAAACTGATAAAATGACTTTTATTGTTGCGGTAAGCACAATAAAGCGATAAGAGTGCTGTTTGCGAAGGAAAAATTGTCGATATGCAATAAGTTTTTTCCAAAACAGGAAATGTATGTTTTATGAAAGGTTTAATGTATCGAATCAATTTTGAGTAGCGAAAAGGAAGTACTAAATCTATGTACATAAAGAGCAATGTTTAAATAAAAAAAAATATTTTTACATGGATAAAGAGACTACATTTTTCTCGTAGCGGCTTTCGAGCAGATTTTCCTGCAGGGTATCATTGTTTACACTCGTCGCGTCTGTGTGTGAGTGAGCATGGGGGATACACATACAATTATTCCCCAAAGTTTGTCAGCAACACCATGATAACAATATGGAAACTTTGGAGTAGTACACACGTGTTGTTTTTTTCATTCAATATTCGTTTCTCGTTTGCCTCTCTTCACTTTGTAGGTGTTCACTCTCTACGTATGTATATGCACATGTGTATATGCAAGTTTGTGCAAACTTTTTTTGTATGCGACACTCCTCTGTTATTCCAGTGCCACGGATTGTGCTGGCGCTTTTTCTTAGCAGAGCAGAAATGAGATAAAAGTCGCAAAAAACTGTTATAAATGGTTTTGTATTCGTCGTTGCTGCATTTGACAGTTAAATTGGTTCGCGTCGTGAGTGCATTTGTGAATGAGTGAACGAACGTTGTGCGTCAAGAAAACGTAGGTGTATGTGAGTTTGTTTGGCTGCATTCAAATTCATGTGCATAGATATACTTATACACTCTGTAAAATAGTTTCCAGAACAAAAAACGCATAAAAAATTCTGTTTGTGCGCTAAGTCTGGTACCCGCCGCACAACGACGAGTGCCCATTAAAAATACATAAGTAAGCATCGGTTGAAACCACCTGGGAAATGGTTCTTTGCCTGGCTGGTTGATGTCCTTGCGAAAACCAAGGCATACTTCACTGCCAACCGAAAATTCGATAGTCGGTGGGCGTTTGGAAAGTCATAGATCCCTGTGACGTCTAGTCCATCTTCCATATTCACGAACTCAAATTTTGTGTTGGATTTATGGAGGGAGAGACCACGTCACCGAATACCTTCGTTCACCCAGTTGGTAGAGCGTCTCGCCACACTCTCCAATTAATGCGCTATTCTTCAACATCTCGCTCAATTGCGTCCATGTCTTTACGAAAGGGAAGAAGGCGGAGTCCAAAGATCCCTTCAATGAGCGGTTCGAATGCCCCGCCGAGCGCTGCTTCCGCCATGATAGTAACTAAATAAAATCGTGTTTAGAAATTTTAACGCCGCGATGATCAGCAAATGGAGCTCAGATTGCACGGTCGGAAATTTCAGTCTTAATGATAAAATATGCATTAATGGCATGAGGCTGAATGGCTTCGCCGACGTCTCAAAGGCGATAGTCTTCATCACCAGATTCCAACAGAAGAAAAAACATTTTCGGTGCCCTCTGGTGATAATCTTTAACATCAATTTCCTTCTTATTAATTACAGCCACTGGTATGATGAAAAATATCAGGCCGTTGCAGAGAAAGACGATCCCACCTGCAAAAACAATCTGTGAGCGATTTCACCAATGTTTCAAGTTCTCTTATCCCGACCTTAACCTTACTTGCCTTATCTTATCAACAGAAAGCGGCGGATGCCTTCGTCATTATTTCCGTAATTTTAATTTTCCATGACATCCTGCTATCTAGGATGTGGCCCAAATACTTCACCCTAACAGAAATCTACAAGCGAACACTATGTGTGAGTGAATAAGGCCAGTTTTATCTTACTTATGTATTTCAGTAGGCGGACAGGTCGTTATTAACCGTCCATTAAGGTAACCTTGTGTTTGGAATGCAAACAGTCTCAGCTAGAGCTCTTCAGCCGCTTTATGTAGCCTGGTCGATACAATGATTCATTGAGCATACGGACCTTAAAACGAGTTGCGTTTTTCGCCGCCACCAGTTTATAATTTTTTGTCCTGACTCCAGAAAAATCGTTACCATTCAGCCACGGGTCCTGAATCAGGTCAACATCGGCTCTACCGGACTCAAGGTGGCGCAAGATATTCGCGGAAACCATAAGGTTCACCTTATCGAAGTCATAGCTTATGACCCCCTCGGTATTTTTAAGCGGACAGAGGGACTCTGTATTTAGTATTACCAGCGCCTGTCAATAGTGTTTCTCGGTCCCTCTATCCGCCTAACCCTCCGGCCGTACGTCTTGTTAAGGGTTGCAGTAGCGAAGAATGTTTTCATTCTCACCTGGTGTGGATGTGTGAAGGAGATTTTTCTTGTTCACGGGCTCCAGCTTTGCTGCCTTGCAGAACTCGCTCGTCGGAATATGCTCTAAAAGCGCATGATGCCATCCGGAACTCTCGACCCTGTAAATCCATTTCTTTTCCTTGACCAACTTCATGAATACTGTACACATTTCTGCGGCCACCCGTTTCCACTTCTCTCTAGTCATAGGGTCGTCCTCCCCCTTTCGATCCATGACGCCCTTGGCAATGTAGTTGAACTGTTTAGCTCTTCCGTTGTACAACTTTGGTGCTGCTCCAATCTGACGCATTTTCTCTAGGAACATCTCCCCATTTTGTGGCCTTTGCCGACGAATATTTTTCAAACGCAGTGTCAATAAATTTTTCCGCATTCATTTGCCATTGCGGAACTTATTTCACAGAGTATTGTACACACAAAAGCATATATGCTTGCAGAATGTTTGGCTGTGTATTGCAGACAATTTGCATCCTGCCGTGAGTGTAATTGAAAAATTATAGAGTTTGTTTTTCGGGCACACACTGCCTCCTTCCATAATCCACTTGTAGAGTATTGGTGTGTGGTTGACATGTGTCCGACAGGTAAAAGTTGCTGTGTACGATGCAACACAGACCGACGCTTATCAATTTATTAACAATTATCACACTTTTGTGTGCAATAATTGACAAGTGTGCATACATACATATGTACATACACGCCTATGGATGAACAAGTATGTACATACATATATGCATGGAATAAAGACATGATTGCTTCTTTATCATCAAACAACAGCCAATTAAATTTTATCAATTAAGTAAAGGTGGGAAATGAAGGGACTTAAGGGACTTAAAATATACAAGTGGTACAATAATAACAAGTAAGAAAGTCTAAGTTCGGGCGAAGCCGAACATTAAATACCCGGCGCAAGTATTAAATATATGTTTTTTCACCTTTCCGAAACCTTCCGCTAAATGGTAAGCCGGGGTGTATCAATTTTGAGTAAACTAGCGTCCTTCAATTTCGAAATATTGAAGTTTCAAGCATTTCTTAAATTTACCGTTATATGAGAATCGGCCGTTATTTTAGTCCGATTTCAATATTTTTCAACGTTTTGCTTCTATGTGGCAAGTACAATAACCACACCGAGTTTGGTACAAATTGGTAGAACGATTACCGATATACTTATATGTGATCATAAGTGGGCGGTGCCACGCCCATTTTCCAAAATTTTACCATAAACGTATTTCTTGGTAAAGAATTGTTGCAAGCATCAATTTTGAATAAATTAGCTTCAATATTTAATGATTTATCGAAGATTTTGTATTTCTCCAAATTACCGTTATATGGGATGTGGGCGTGGTTATTGTCCGATTTTAAAAAGTTTCGGCGGTTTTTTATGCTGTACCAAGGCCAACAACTGTGCCAAGTTTGGAAGAAATTGGTGCAGCGGTTACCAAGATATACACATGTAACCATAAGTGGGCGTGGCTACGCCCATTTTCCAAAAATTTATAATATTCTTATTTTTCGTGTAAAAATTATTGCAAATATCAATTTTGACTGAATTATCTTCAGTAGTTACTAAAATATCGCAGTTTTCGTATTTCTGGAAATTACCGTTATATGGGAAGTGGGCGTGGTTAAAGTCCGATTTCGCCCATTTTCAATACCAACCTACCTTGGATTAAGGGAAACCTACATACCAAATTTCGTTGAGATATCTCAATTTTTGCTCGAGTTATCGTGTACACGGACGGACGGACAGACGGACAGACGGACGGACAGACAGACATGGCTTAATCGATTTCTTTTTTCATCCTGATCATTTATGTATACATTTGTCTATATCTATCTCGATTCGTTTTGGCTGTTACAAACAACCGTTATGTGAACAAAATTAATATACCCTTGTGCACAAGTGCGCTCGGGTATAAAAATAGCAAATAACTAGAGAAGGTTATGGAAAAGTATAAGTAAGAAGATAGCACATATGAAAGGAGAAAAAGATTATGAGAACCTGGCATTGAAAAGGTTAAAATAAGACACATAAATATGTAATAAAATGGGACTTATATGAAAGGTATGTGTTTAGGAGCAACGCATTGCAAAATTAAACTAAAACAAGTAAGAAAGTCTAAGTTCGGGCGTAGCCGAACATTAAATACCCGGCGCAAGTATTAAATATATGTTTTTTCACCCTTCCGAAACCTTCCGCTAGATGGTAAGCCGGGGTGTATCAATTTTTAGTAAATTTGCGTCCTTCAATTTCGAAATATTGAAGTTTCAAGCATTTCTGAAATTTACCGTCATATGAGAAGCGGCCGTTATTTTAGTCCGATTTCAATAATTTTCAACGTTTTGCTTATATGTGGCAAGCACAATAACCACACCGAGTTTGGTACAAATTGGTAGAACGGTTACCGATATACTTATATGGGCGGTGCCACGCCCATTTTCCAAAATTTTACCATAAACGTATTTCTTGGTAAAGAATTGTTGCAAGCATCAATTTTGAATAAATTAGCTTCAATATTTAATGATTTATCGAAGATTTAGTATTTCTCTAAATTACCGTTATATGGGATGTGGGCGTGGTTATTGTCCGATTTTAAAAAGTTTCGGCGTTTTTTTATGCTGTACCAAGGCCAACAACTGTGCCAAGTTTGGAAGAAATTGGTGCAGCGGTTACCAAGATATACACATGTAACCATAAGTGGGCGGTGCCACGCCCATTTTCCAAAATTTTACCATAAACGTATTTCTTGGTAAAGAATTGTTGCAAGCATCAATTTTGAATAAATTAGCTTCAATAGTTACTGATTTATCGAAGATTATGTATTTCTCTAAATTACCGTTATATGGGAGGTGGGCGTGGTTATTGAGCGATTTTAAAAATTTTTGGCCATTTGGTATGTTGTGCAAAAGCCAACAACTGTGCCAAGTTTGGAAGAAATTGGTGCAGCGGTTACCAAGATATACACATGTAACCATAAGTGGGCGTGGCTACGCCCATTTTCCAAAAATTTATAATATTCTTATTTTTCGTCTAAAACTTATTATAAATATCAATTTTGAGTGAATAATCTCCAGTAGTTACTAAAATATCGCAGTTTTCGTATTTCTGAAAATTACCGTTATATAGGAAGTAGGCGTGGTTATTGAGCGATTTTAAAAATTTTCGGCCATTTGATATGTTGTGCGAAGGCCAACAACTGTGCCAAGTTTGGAAGAAATTGGTGCAGCGGTTACCAAGATATACACATGTAACCATAAGTGGGCGTGGCTACGCCCATTTTCCAAAAAATTTATAATATTCTTATTTTTCGTCTAAAAATTATTGTAAATATCAATTTTGAGTGAATTATCTTCAGTAGTTACTAAAATATCGCAGTTTTCGTATTTCTGGAAATTACCGTTATATGGGAAGTGGGCGTGGTTATTGTCCGATTTCGCCCATTTTCAATACCAACCTACCTTGGATCAACAGAAACCCACATACCAAATTTCGTTGAGATATCTCAATTTTTGCTCGAGTTATCGTGTACACGGACAGACGGACAGACGGACAGACGGACAGACGGACGGACAGACAGACATGGCTTAATCGATTTCTTTTTTCATCCTGATCATTTATGTATACATTTGTCTATATCTATCTCGATTCGTTTTGGCTGTTACAAACAACCGTTATGTGAACAAAATTAATATACCCTTGTGCACAAGTGCGCTCGGGTATAAAAAATTAAAAATGACCACTCATATAGCGTTCGCGGAAACGGCTCCAACGATTTTGATGAAATTTTGTACACAGATAATATTTTGAATTTTAAGGTTATCTGAATAGGCACTATCTCCGAGAAGACTCGTATAAGGTTGCCACCTATTAGTAATTAGTTACAAATTAATTAAAACATCATAATATGGGTATGGGTTTAAAGGTCCCTAATGCAAATATATTTTTAATAGATTTGCCACCTATTTTGCATCGCATATTTATTTAATATTTTGTTTATAAAAAAAGGTAGAATGGGTACCAAGAGAAGGTTCTTCAACAATGCTTTCCCTATATACAAAATTGTATCCCTTAGGATAATAGGTAAGGTTGACACTTATTTTCGATTCTACACAATTTATCTAAACCATCGCAATATGGATATCAAATGAAGGGTATTGTTGAGACCTTTGGTCGGAAAATATTTTCCATCAGGGTTGCAACGCTTCTATGTAATACAAATTTTTATTTTGTTAATTTCACACAGTACATATACGCTCAAGATACGTACTATTCATTCCAGCGAATTTCGGAATAGGGTTGCCAGCTAAATTTTGGTGTAACAAATTTGCTTAATAGATATCGAAATCCAATCTTTTTTTATTTCCGAAATATTTTTTTAAAGCTATCAAAATCTTGAAAACTTTAAAAAGTGTATTAATTCCGGGCAAAGCTCGGTCAACCTGGTGCTATTATTTTACTTTCATTTAATGGCACACTAGTTTTATAACACCACAGTCGTTCGTTTTGGCAAGAAGAACTTTTTCACCGTTTGATTTTAAGATTTTTAAGCATCTTAAATTATTAAAACTAAAAAGAAATCGTAAAATTACAAAATAGCTGATATTCTGCGTGCTGCCATTTTTTTTTTATTTGTTGGCACACTCTTGAAACTTTACAGATATGTTGTATTTAATGCCAACGTCCACTGCTTCTAGTATGAACATTCTATTTGACAACTTCCCAAAGTTATTATAACAAAACGATGATGATTTTTTCGAGTGCCAATTAAAAAATAAGTAATTTCGGTACTTTTTCGCCTAAATAAACTTTTTAAAGCAAACATTTTTCAAATACTTAATTATTTTTTTATTGTAGTTTCTGGAACTCCATTGATTGAAATATTCGCAAGAAGAATGGTTTAGCATTTTTTTTTCTGACAAGAGAAGGAAGTGTCACTAAAAAAACAACTCGTATACATATACATAAGTAAATACATACATATGTTTGTAAAATTAAAAATAATAAAAAGTGTGAAAAAAACTATTGCTATATGCATGGGGGTTCAAATAAATATGATAATATGTAGAATTTTTTTTAACAAAGCTGCCACCTATCGAAAAAATTTAAATGAATACACTATGTATATAAATTGAGTGAACTTTTACGAAATGGTTCGAAAATTAAAGATATTTATGGGATTTTTGATTCGTAGTGCTGCCATCTACACAGAAATTGCGTTTATAAAAATACTGCAATACTTGTACATTCCTATTCATAAACATCGAAGAATGTTCGATAGCATAAGCTTATAGATCATTTTTAGATTAGATGAATGGAATTTATAAATTAACTGAAATCGTTCAGAATTGTTTTGAAATTAAAGATATTTTTAGATGAATTTTTTGTACGTTGGGGTTGCAATAGATCGAAGCTGGGTTGCCATCTACATTTGTATGTATGTTTATATCCAGAAATAAGAAAGTAAAAAATGTAAAATAGTTTTTCATACTTATGTACATATGTAAGCGCATTTAAACGTACACATGTTTATTCGATAAATTAGTTTATAGACATTTTTCTCTACAAAATTGCCAGATATCAAAAAAATAAAAGTGAATGTAGTATATAAATTCAGGTAAATATTTGAAAATTGCTATCCAATTAAGAGCACTTTAATTCAGAAATTTGTTTATTTATAGAGTTGCATCTAGCTAGAAATCAGATAATACTACAATATTTGCAAAACCGTATGCATATGTATTTAGCCTAAAAATTTTGGAGGAAATTAGCTTATAGAAATTTTTTAACAGCCGTAGAAATATTAAAATTAATTAAGAATACAATTACATAATTGAAATACGTATGATATGCGTCTCAAATAAAAGATATGTATTAAAGTATACTTTATCCAAAAAGGTTTTCTAAATAAAGTTACCACTTGAATTTATTTATTTTTTTAATCCGCATAATTAAAAAAATATTATAAAATCTTTTCCAGTAACCTTAATTACAAAGAGTAGTAAAAACTTTGCAAAAAATTTTTTCTTTACACATTTAAATCTACTTCTACTCGAACAGACTTCATTACTACACTTTAAAGAGGCATCTCATCAAAATTCTCAAAAAATTTGATCACCGAGTTCAAAGCTCGACAAAAAATTCCAGTGCAAAAATGTATATACGCCAAGAAAGATCAAAATTTCATACGTTTAAACAAAAACACCAAAACTCCAGTGTTGTTAACCGATTAGTACCATTTCTTATATCATTTTGAGCTTATTGAACCTTTGACTTCAATTTGACTCTCTTAAAATATGTAGATCTCCTTACTACATACAATACAATTTTCCAGCGAAAAAAAAGTCACGAACTAATAATCTCATTACCATACGAAGGAATTTCCTAGTCATTCGGCGTCGAATGTCGCCAAACAATGAGCTAAGTAATGAATTGTGAAAGCGTAAAGTGCCAATTGTGTCTCCAATTGCATACCTAAATCAGCACATTCATACTTATATA
>NW_023460111.1:31535-42500 GCF_013731165.1 Rhagoletis pomonella
TTTTTTTCCAATCTTTGAGGTTTGACTAAAAGTTGAATAAAGTTTGAGTTTAAATTAATATCCAAGCTTTTCTCAAGTAGAGAACTGAGATAAGTTTGCATACAAAAAATTTGGCCTTTTGTTAGAGAATGGGATATGTATTGGATCTCCACTTGACTTTCATCCCAAATGTTTATTGGGTGTACTTCAAAGGCAGCTTTGTTCGATAGTTAGCACCCATATTTTTTGTCTTTACTGAAGGTTGCGCGTATTGAGGGCGCTCCATTTTTTATTGTATCCAATCCAAAAGTAGCACACAGAGTTCAGAAAGATTTTCTCCCCAAATGCTAACCTCTCTAAAGCCTATGGGTTATAACTTTGACTTCCAGTGAAATTTCCACCACAGAAAAACGTCTTACCTTCAAAGTCTAATTTGAAGAAGGTTCCCATAGTGTAAAGTGTGAAATTAGTGTGACACGTGCGGTCGGAGGGTTGCTATGCACTAAAGCTCCTGCTAAGATCAACACCACCACCAGCACCACTAACAAAACAATAATTGTCAGGCCATAATGCTGCTAAACGGCTTACTACATGGCAGTGAGCCCAAAAGGAGCAGGACATTTGCTCACTACAGCATTTCACTTGCTATTGCTTAGCGGTTAAGCAGCGTGCGAAATAAGTAGAAAAAACTTGCTTCAAAGGGTTGAAATCGAGAGCTTTCTCTCCCTATACATGACTCTGGGGATACACGCACGTTTTCGATGGCGCAGCGAGGATTTATGCCGCATATAATTATGAAAGCAATTTTTTATGTACATACATACATATGTATATGATTTTGGCCACGTGTTTATGGTCAAATTATTTAATCATGATTTTATTAAAAACTCACAGGGGCTGTGTAAATGGCTTGTGACTTTCGGGCATCGTAGTCAAGTGTTGACTTTTCATATTTAAACCGAATTTCAAGCAATAAATTGTATGCCAATAGTGCAATGTGCACTTCGTGGCCGATTTTCTGTTCTGTAGGATCCATTTTCGGTTCCTTTGGAAAGATTTTAAGTTCCTTTTACTTATTTTTTTGGTTATTCTGAGATTATTTTCCGGTTCTTCTGGAACCGTTTTTCGGGTATTTCGCAATCGAATTTCGGTTCTTCCGGAACCTTTTTTTTGGTTCTTTTGGAATGGAGTTTTGGTTTTTCGGTTCTTTTTGAATCGAGTTTCAGTTCTTCCCGAACCCTTTTTCGGTGCTTTTTCAATCGAGTTTCCGGAACTCTTTGGCGGTTCTTTTGGAATCGTGTTGAGGCTCTTTCAGACCGTTTTTTATTTCTTTTCAAATCGAGTTTCGGTTCCGTTAGAAACATTTTTTCGGTTTTTGTTGCTCGGTTCTGTGTATCAATATTATGAACACTCTCACAAAGTAGCAATTATATGAAAGTTACTTTCCGCTCAAAACTGCTCTTCTCGGTACGCACACTTACGGGTATGTTGTTAGAGAAAATTATCTATCTTCAAGACTTCTTTCGACGCTGTTCTAATGTTTTTATGCGCTTCAGAAGATCTACACTGACGCTATACGAAATCAATTCGTTGGCTAGAGCAGGATGTATATAGGTATATAGTACATAAATACATACCTTACATTTTAATATTTTTCGTTCTAATCTCTTAATTCAAAAAGCATAAATATACATTTCTATAAAAGTATAAATCCTCGACGCTTTTATATTTTTTATTACATCATTGGTAAAAAAACATTAAAAAATTTCTTTCTTGCATCAATAATAATTTTTATTATTATTATAGCTGGGTCCAGGAAGCGCGCGATTGCTATTGTAGTTATTATTGTGCCCATTATAATTTGAAATCGGCTCTTTAACCACGTGTGTTATCTTCTTCTCATAAGTATGCGTTATGGTATTTTTCGTAGCGCGTGTAGACTCTCGATAGCTAACCGTTGTTTTTTGGGTCTGGTTGCCATTGCCAGTGTAATATACCATGCGGTTGTTCATTTTTGAAGCCTGAAAAGAACGGAGAAAAAAAGACAACAAATGATTATAATTAGAGGAACTTTGGAAAAATAATGTGTACTATATTTTTGCGCTGTATGCTTCTATAACTATTGAATTTCCGAAGCGTTAAAAGTACTTAAAAATTATTTCACTGCAAAAAACATGCTTACGAATAAGTTAATGGCGTAGTTGATTACGTGAAATTCGGTTGAGTTAGATTATTATAAACTTAAGCCCTCATTTTTGGTAGAGAATGCTGTGAATCTCGACAGCTTTTCTTATCGTCTTCTAACGTTAGTAGAGAAATTGTTTAGAGCTTGGCTCATTTTCTAATCATGCTCTAATTTTAATGATTGCTGGGCTGAACTAATTTTAAGAAAAAGTGCAGCACCCTGAAGCGAATTGAATGTAGTAGGCCTAATCCTGATTGCAGCCCCTGTGGCTAGACTTGCGAACTATGTATTCAACTTGTTGTTGTTGTTGTAACAGCATAAAAATTCCATGAAGAGTTTTTGGTGATATGAATCTGTGTCGTTCCAGCCAAGTATAACCGGCTATCATGGAAACTGGTTCCTCTTGATTGTTGGGCTTCGAACACTTCTATCCTCCACTTGTTTGAATGGATGGTTCCCTTTTTTGACAGTTCTACCGGAAGTCTCAAAGTATACTATTTTTATATTTAACTAGAAATCGGTATCTGTTCCTTGTACGATCCACTCACAGTCTTTGCAACCCTATAACCCTGTGTATGTTTCCACTCATTATCTGCACAGCGTTTCAAGGATAGATCGCAGTATCGATTGATTTCCTGTAGAGCAATGGGCATGTCTATCGCTACACAGACGTCTAGACCTATATTTTCTTTGACTAGTTCTTCAGCACTTTCGTTACCTTCAAGACCTTTGTTGGGTGAACGGGTTTCTCTATTACTAACCTTCCAATAGCCTCCTTACATTCTAAAGGGGTATTCGAGTAGGTTGTACGTATATATGTATGAAAGTAGTGCCTTAGTGATTTCCTGATTGTCAATATAAATGGCGGTATTCCCGGATTGCATGGTAAAAAACCGGTTTTCCTATGGAACAGCTTTGCAAACCGTGCAAGAGCTTTGCTTGACTGCGAGAATACCTCTATTGTGTATCTTATTATGTATAGTTTTCTGCAGTAACTCTGCCAACTTCTTAGCGAAAATTTCAGCTTAATATTTTCCACAGTGATTCGGTACTTTAAATGATCAGTACTTTTCCAGTTCAGAGTAGTCAACCGCACCTCCTACTCCATTTAGTAATCTATCATAAGTATATCTTCGTCGTCTGCATGGTTTAAAAGGAATCACGGTGAGGTGGATTACTAAATACCTCACGCAAATCATCAGTGGCCACGGCTGCTTTAAAAAGCTCTGGGTCCTATCGTGCTATGAATGATTGAATGCAAAGAAGTGTGGAAGGCGATCTGCAGTGTATCAGCAGAAATTATGCAGCAGTTGCGGGTAGCCGAAAAGCTACGACGTAGAAACAAATGGGAACTGCGACCAGAGATAGAGCCTAGTTAACTTTTAAAGGGCGGACTGGGACTAGGAACCAAGATTCCCGACGTTCGTACTGAGATGACTGACATTGTCCATATGGACTTTTTCGAGCAAGTTGCTAATCGGCCTCCTGAAAGAATACTTGACGGTGGTGACAAGGGAGAAACCCGGACGACAAGAGTTGGTTTGCTGGGTTAAGGCTTTCAATGCTTTCCATCTCTATAGCATTTGCACAGCAGCTCCTTGTCCCTTGATGATAACACTCCTCGTTTTGGTGTACCCCTCTATACGTCACGCTTAATCGTACTCAACCGTCATTGCGCCGAGATCTGCCTAACAAGTTTATCGTACAATTTCTTAGAATGTGAAATGCCCCTTGAGACATTTTTAAACACTCCAGCTATGTATCTTGGAAGACTCAAAGCGTATTTCGCATTTTCTATGAGTCCGTCTAACGAGAATGAGCAGAGCAGTGTCGAGTGAACTGTATTTGGTGTGCTAGCTTTCGATAAAAACCACTCACCTAAATTCTGCTTCACGTGCAAGTTGAGCTTTATTATACAAAAATTTAATAGGATATAAAACTGCATAGCAAAATATTTTCTCGAGAAAAGTTATTGAAAATTTCTTGCAATTTTGTTGAATTTTTTCGAGTTTCTTAATTTTTGGAAAATTTTGCAATTCGGAATTACATGATGGGCCTTCACACCGAGCTCGGTACTCGGTAACTCGGTGTTCGGTCATTTTGTTGCATGTATTTTGTTTGTGTTACCGAGCACCAAGCTTACATAGGTGTGAAGACACATATGGTTTTTGTGAGATAAAGAGCTATAATTTCATAAAAAATAAATAATGAGCATTAAGTACTTTCACAGTCACAACCGAACCTTTTGCTTTCGCGCCTTTGGGCTCCGGACTCTATGGTTTCCTGCTGGGCAGTATGCATTGCTTATAGCGAAATAAGCAATAATTACTATTTCTTGCTTGCACTAAGAAGCCTTCTCATAATCGTTTTACATACCTAAGCATTTTATTTTTCTTGGGAAATATTTATAGAAATTCAAAATCCAAAAAAAAAAAAATATAATAATAAGCAAATTCAAATAAGCACATCAATAGCAGGGCGATCAAATTTCAGCTATACGAGAACCTACATTAAGGTGACCTATAAAAAAGGGTAAGATTACGAAAATTAAGTTACGTATGAAACATGGAAATGGAATTGGGCCGTAAATGGAGGGAGGAAACGGCACCCTTTTCGCCTTCAAACGCCTGGTAAATTTTATGGGAAGTTGTCTTTTCCTAACCATAACGTAGGCGGTGGGTTTTATTTTAATTTTTTGTTCGGAGGGATCGAAGACTTTTGCGAATGAGATGAGTCGAATTTGATTATTTTTAAAATTGAGCATTAAAAAAGTATTAGTATTATTTATTACTTAAAATAA
The DNA here is from genome assembly GCF_013731165.1 of Rhagoletis pomonella. NCBI lineage: Eukaryota > Metazoa > Arthropoda > Insecta > Diptera > Tephritidae > Rhagoletis > Rhagoletis pomonella. The sequence goes on from NW_023460111.1 coordinate 36,500, forward strand.
AAAACTTTTGGTCGGTTGTTACTGAAATTTAAAATCATATCTCTGCAATCGGAGCCTAGTAGTTTAAATCGAGTACTTTTTATCGACACTGAGTGCAAGTATCGGTAACTTTTGAATGTCCGGTATCAATGCAGTCTGACACAGAGTGGCAGGGTTTTGGGCCCTAGTCAATTTGCACACCAATTGATCACTAACGAATTGCAATTAGGAAAGACGTCAGACTATTTGGTAGCCAAGCTTGACTTCAACACTAACGTAGTAATACCTGGTAGTGACTTGAAGCAGGTGGTCAGGTATACTTACAACCAAACATACAAACTTCTGTGATATCAAGAAAACTCTGGTCTGACAATAACCGAACAAGGAGCTCGAAACTGCTTAAAAGGTTAAGGGCCGATAATTCAATATCTGGTTAACACTAACTACAGATTAAATATCGTTATCGCCGTTGTCCTATATGTTATATGTTATGGAGTCGATAACGAAGTTTAACTTGCAGACATCCAGAATACCTAAATAGTAGCAACCAACGCGTGGCACCAGGCAATCTGGTGGCAAGAATAGGCTTCCTGTGTGAATGCTCAGGCCTTGCGGATATTAAATATGAAACACTAGGAAGGCATATAGTTACAAAACTAACAGTTCTTTCAGGAGTTACTTAAAGCAAAGTCCTAATGAGTGTATCGTATAGTTTGTGTGCATTCAGAATATATTTCATGAATTATCATGCCGCACCGTAATGTACACTTATGCTTATGTTTGTATGTATGTATGTATGTACGTAAGAGTGTATACAAATTGAATTTCGTAATTATAAGCAAGTATTGTTGCTTCAGCGCAAACGATCGCGCATATGTACATATACATACATATGTATGTAAGTAATTATGTAAGTCTCATATTCTCGCCTCGTTTTCACTTTATCGTAGAATAATAAATTCTTTTACTTCGCGGGTAAAATTGCTTAGGTTGCAATATTGTATGGCGCATATTGGACTTCAGAATGAAAAAAAGATCATACATACATACACTCCTGATTACGAAGCAGAGAAACACAAACACAAAATTTTAACAAAAGAGGCGCAAGGAAATATTATGTTTTAAAATTTTTATGAATGCTTGCTAAAAACAAAGAAAATTCAATCGATTTAATTTCAATTGCGAGGCAAAAATTTTAAATATAGTGCTGATCATAACTATACGACCCTGATATATTGAGAAGATTTTATTACTTTTTTATTATTTTGTAATTTTTGTTATTTTTTTATAACAATATAGTTTATTCTTTATCAAAAACCGTATAAATCCAAACTTTCAAAACTTTCGTAGAAATTTCGAGCTTTTATTTACATTTCTTAGAGCCCATCAGTGTAATGAAGTGCAAGTTTGAAGTACCTGGGACTTGCTGTTGATTTTTGGCAATTTTTTTTTTTGTTTACGATGTTAATAATTTTCTTCCATACGAAGTAAGTTCGACGGCTTTTTTTATATGGAGAAAATCAGCAACACCTTGGATTTTTTGAGTTTTTGTTATAGAACAAACTATATTTTCATAAACAAATAATTAGAACTAAAAAATAATAAAATAGTCAAATCTTGTCAGTATGTGAGTGCCGTAAAATTATAATAACCACTATATGTATTTTTCTTTTCATTAAAATAATGACCACAGTTTCCACAATTTCCATCAGTGACATACTTCTATGTGACACAAATTTTACTTAAAATTATTTCAGTTATTTTTTTTTTCGTTGCTTCAAAACTTTTTTCTCCAGCTTATTTGATTATAAGCCTTTAAAGAAAAGTGTCTGAGTTAATTTTTGCATATTAATTACTTTTTTCATTTCGATTTTGAGCTAAATGTAGTTTGAATAGTTTTTCTCAATACAATTTTTATGTCAACAAATGTTCCTCTTTAAATGAGATTTATGTGCATATGAACATTAGGCCGGAGTAATTTAATTTCGAAAAAAGTGTATGGCATGTTCGAATTCTACGTTCGATTCTAAGCAAAAATGGTGAACAAATTATATACCAAAAATGACGTTTGACCCTCCCAATTTTTAAAAAGAAAAATCAGTTCACTGTAATTTTTTCTGAACGTAATTAATTTTTCATTTAGAAAATTTTGTGTATTCTTCATATTTAAGAAACTTCTTTACAAAACAAAAAAAAATTAGAAAATTATGTATAAAAAAAAGTTAAAAGAAATTACAATATACTGCTTTTTCTTTTGAAAATTGGGAGACTCAAACGTCAATTTTTATTTATATGTAGTTTCTTCGCCATTTTTGCTTAGAATTAATCGTAGAATTTGAATTTGCTATACACTCTCTTCGAAAATTTTGCTCCAAACAAATTACTCACCTGATGTACATATATATGTATGTACACTATTTTTATTTGAAAATTTACTTTGAAAAAATTTAATAACTTCCAAAAATAAATAATTTACTGCAAAAGTAATCACAGAAATCCTAATTTAAATTACAAATTTTTCACATAATTATATTTTTTATGCAATTTTTTTATTCAATTAAAAATATTAAATTTGGAGCTTTCATTACTTTATTAAATTAATATATTTTTGTCATTTTTTTTTTTAATTTTCGTCAGAAAACCTTGCTGTGTTAAAAATTATAAGCAAAATTGTTATGTGATTTTTTTTTGTATTAATTACTCATTTATTTATTTAAACCATTTAAAAGGAAAATGTTATTATTATGTTATTCCTATGGGAAAAATGAACGGGCAATGCGCGATCTCTTAAAATTATGGTACTATACCAAATACTAAAATCTGAGCCAGATTCCGGTCGCATTGCAGGATTTTTATTTTTATTTTTTTTACGTGGTCTAATACTTACACCCAAATATATAAAAAATAAATAAGACTTTATGAATCATAATTTTGTATGAAAATATCACTTTATAAAGATCTATGAATCTATTTAATTTTTTATGAATAAGGCATTAATAATTTTTTGATTTCAGAATTTTTTTGGCCTACCCTTTTTTACATTTTGCCACATTTGTTGGTGTGAATTCTCTAGAATTTACTTTAATTGACAACTGTTTCGTAATTTTTTGAATTAAATTTTTGTTTCTCAACTTTTCGCGTATCTACCCACCTTTATTTGTTTGTAAATTGTGGAAAATCGTAGTAAAAACATTTGAACTAGATGCTTTTTTTGTTTAAAAAGGATTAAACAATTTTTTATTTGGTAAAAGCAAAATTAAATGAATTATGTCTCTTTCTTGCAAATTTAGGTGTATTAAATTTTTTATTTCAATTTTTAATTTAATTTAGTTATTTGTTTTTTTTTTAATTCTTCTTGGAAAACTTATTTAGTAAAGTTTTTATATTCCGTATTTTTTTTATTTTTGAAATTTTGTATGAATACTTTTTCAAAGTTTTCACTTAAACTTTTATAAAAGTAGTTTTTTATTTACTAATAAAAAATCGATTAATCGGCTTTTTACATTTACCGAAACCTTTATTTGCGAAAACTTTTGTAAAAGCTTTACTTTTTGCTGGTCTTATTTTGAACCTGTTCACTTCAAGTTTGTTTTTCAATTCTGTGTTATCCCTTTTTATGTTTTAAAAAACTGCGCAGCACAGCAGTCCAAGTTTTTTTTTTGCTCAAAAAATTGCCAAATATTTTTTTTAATCGAAACAAATTCTTGAAAATATTATATTTTCAAAATTTTTTCTATATCACAATAAAAAAAATCACACACATAATTAGCAGCATAAATAAAATATTTATTCCGATATGTAGTTCAAATTGGTTGCTTACCTTTTTGGAAGTCAAGAAAAACGTACGTTTAATCACCAATGCAAAATTTGTACTGTGAATTCTTACTTCAAAATCTCTTGCAAGACTCCACAACTCGTTGTAGCAATATGAGCTTTTTTACGTGCATATGTGCATATGTATATTTATGTGTGCACTAGGGTGGTCCAAAATAAGTTAAGTCGGAATTTTAATGCTACGATGGTTCTATATCGAAAAAGGTATACCCTTATTCTTTATTTTGAAATCAAAAAATATTTAGAGGTCGCTCAAAGCGCTCAAAGTTTTTCCGTGTATTTTATATGGGAAAAAACTAACTTTTCGTGGAAATGGTATGCAATTCTTGAAAATCAATATTTTTCGATCGGAAAACTCTGGTTCTCTTCAGGAGACTTCCAATAAAAATATCCAATTGCTGATTTAACCATTTTTCAATGCTAAAGATTTTTTATTTATCCCCCCATTGCTTTGTCTGACATTTTCTAGGGGTTTTGGCGGACATATAAAATATAGTTACTGTGATCGAAAAATATTGATTTGCAAGAATTCTATACCATTTCTACGAAGTGGTTTTTCCACATATAAAATACATGGAAAACTTTGAGCTCTTTGAGCGACGTCTAAATTTTTTTTGATTTCAAAATAAAAAAATAGTGGTATTCCTTTTTGCGATATACATAGAACAATCTAATGGGCTGAGAGCATAAAAATTCCTACATTACTTTTTTTTACATGCATTTTTGGACCACCCTAGTGTGCACATAAGTGTGGTGAGTAAGGGAGAAAAATTAGAGCTGGCCTGTTTTAATCAGCTTTACACTACCTAAGCTTAAAAATTTGTGCCGCAAATCCCGAGGACGTTTTCTTAGGAAAACTCCATACCGTCCAATTTAAACAAAAAAAAAAACAAAATTTTTCAAAACACATACATACACATTGTTTCAATTATACGTTTTTATTGAATTTTCTTGTTAAAAAAGTGGACTGTTAACAAAATATTAGTTCAGGCCCTTACAAAATTTTATCAAATTTAGAAATTTTTTTGCTTTAATTTCTTCCATAAGTAATGCAACCCACAGTCATGTAAGGATAGCTGTTGGATCCCCTCTTTGGCTGTGGTATGTTTACTTTTTCTATAACGGTAACCTTCTTCTCAACACTATGGGTGACGCCCGTTTTTGTAGCCCTGGTTGAAACCTTTTGGCTGACAATTGTTTTTCGAGTTTTGTTTCCATTCTTGTAGGTGGTTACTGTGCGATTGGTCATGTTTTGGAATCTGGAAGAAAAGGGAGGGAAAAGCGAGACTTAAAAATATAAAAAGTTATATATATTTAAGATATGTCAAGAAAATTTTCCTACGCCACTTATTTAAAAATACATAATTAAAATGAGATACAAAATGGTGTTGCCTAATAAATTGTACATATGTTAAGTTGTCTGCACTCTTTTAGGAGTGAGATTTTTAATCTGAAACAAAAAAATCAAAATTTTAAATCGCTGTTCCAACTGAAACCGCTGTACTAGCAAATGAGCGTGACATCCTTTGCCAGGTCGATTCCAAGCATGCTGGAAATAAGCATCCAACACCAGCGGAAAAGTGGAATGTGCACCTGCAGACCTAATGCTTCTTCTTTTGTGTGAGCAAACTTTGGCAAGCGAAAGATTTCTACCCAACCCACCGAAACGCCAGGACAAAGCAGCCACAGCCGCAGCCGAAGCAATGCGCGAGCTATTTTAGCCGGGGAAGTTCAGGTGGCCATCGGGATTCCAAACGCCTTCAAAGCCTTTGGTAGCGACTAAATAGGCATGCTGATGCTAAAAATCGCCGCAAACACCCAGATAAATCCCCAGCTTAACCGTAACCGCACCTGTGAAAGAACCCTTTCAGCAGTTTTTCGAAGGCCTTCAAGGCTTCCTCTCTTCCAGATAACGCCAAATTATCTGAGTGGTCGGCAATAGTCAGTCACATTTCCAAATAAACATCAGAGGGCGTTTCACTGACCTCATGCAGTGACGATTGGGCGAAATTGTCGTGCCTGATCCAGTTCGCTTCTGCACCGCAATGAGCTTAAGCCTCTCTACCGCGAAATTCCCGGTAACCTGTTTTTACCACCTGGACCAAAGAGGTCAGGTTGTAGCTCGGATAGGTACACCAATTCCGAATTCAAACAGCCGGATAATTCAAAGGAATACTTTTAACAGCCT